>NC_046657.1:18893374-18917858 GCF_010883055.1 Belonocnema kinseyi | reverse complement strand
TGGCCGTTGCGAACCGTAAAACAAAACCAACGGCTGCCCATAAGACCAAAAGACGAATGCATTAACTCGCCATAAAGATAGACAAGTACGCGTCCCGCATTCAGTTTGTGATTTACTACATCACGTCTTGCAGGAATTTTATCGCCAAGGTTCGAAAGTTCGCGCGCGAACTCCGGACCCGTTATCACACACTTAACAAGTCAAAGCTGCTGACCATCAGGCAGCATATTGTTGAGAGAATACGGATACTATCTAACGCTAAGAGAAGTCTAGAGCGGAGGGAGAGGTGGATCAGAGAAAATCAACATTTTCTCTCTGACCCATTTCGACTCTTCCAAGACCCTCCAGTTACTGTCGAACACTCACCTAAACCAGAGGAGGTCGAAGTATTTTGGAGAGAAGTCTACGAAGTGCAGCATAGACTGGACGAAGACTTAGGTAACATAAATAGCTTCGAGGAGCTGTGTAATGTCCTCATAACAGCTGATGAAGAGTGCCCACCTATCACTACCGAGGAGGTGAAAAAAGTATTAAGAGGGATGAAGAACTATTCCGGCCCGGAACCACATGGTATCAAGACTTTCTAGTGAAAGAAGTTTCCTTTAACCCATCAGCATTTCACCCATATTTTAACCTCATATTTAAAGTCGAAAGAACCAATTCCGGACTGGTTGGTGGAAGGGCGCACAATACTCCTGCTGAAAATAAGCAACTTAGCCGAGCCGAAGAATTAGAGGCCAATCACTTGTCTGAACACACTGTACACGGAAAAATAATTGAGCTGTGACAGGGATATTATTCCTTATTATACCTTAACATTTAGCTGAAAACGAACGAAGGAATTTTGAAAGATCCCTGGATCAGCGAAAATGAATATCCATGACCATTTTCAATATACCAGGGATATCGTATAGTCAAACCCCTAATAAGTATAGCTATAATAGGGATATTAAGAATAGGTGCCTGAAGCAATTATCGGAAGAGCGCCGGTGCATTATGGGAGCAGCGCAATAAAATAGCGATGGTCTAATCGGGAGCAGTGAAAGTTGAGATTTACTTTGGACAATTTAACGCTTTTATACTTCAAATGTGCGCGAATGTTGATATTAAATGGAGTTTATGATGCAGTAATAATAATTTACATTTGTTCCGATTGTAGGCGATAACTATATTGAAATATGAAGAAACGCGGTAAAAACAACAAACTTGACTTTCAAATGCATTACACGGAATTCAGGGAAAGTCATTTTCGCGATACCAGACGAAAGATTGGCTACTGTAAGTTGATATATTTCTATAACAACTAAATTTTTTTTCTAATCTGAAGATAATACAATTACACATAATCTTTAGAAAATAATAAACTTTCGAACTTAGTAATTTTATCCAAATTACTGATTTCCGAGAACAATTTACATGAATTAACTAAATGTTTAACTCTTCTAATTAAACGTTTCACCTAATCCAAGCAAACACTTTCTTTGAGTTTAATACATTCTCGATTCACCCTATCACAGCTATCATAAATGATAGGATTGTTCGGGCAATTGAACCCGTGTGGCAAGAAATGTATGAACAACGCCGCTCAAAGAAAGGCGTAGCAGGATGTCGGAGAACCTGCTCATTGATAGATGTGTCAACAAAAATGCAGCATACTAGCAGCGTGACCTATCGATGGCCTGGATTGATTACCGGAAAGCTTTCGATTCGACCTTCCATAGGCTTATCATCTATCTTTCGGGAAGCTTAAAGGTTCATCCGCAAATAGTGAGGTGCATAGAGAGATTGATGCCGTTTTGAAAAACCAGATTTACTATCTCATCTGGAAAAAATCGTGTGACAAATAACAAGGTCACCTTTCAGAGAGAAAAATTTCAGAGCGACACTGTGAGCCTACTCCTCTTTTGCCTCACATTATTGCCACTATCTCTAGCACTTCGCTATTCCGACGGGTACTTTTGTGTCAAATCTATAGATCGAAAGTACAAGTTCACTCATGTATTTTACATGGACGATCTTAAGATCTACGCTAAAAACAAAGGGCAACTAACTGTATCTAGCTCTAGGGATTGTCGAACGATATACTAAGTAAAAAGGAGTGGAATTTAGGTTAGACAAATGCGCCAAGGTTTATTTGAAGCGAGGAAAACTTAATGGCATCCTTGAAGACTTTGAGCTCGTCGATAGAAGCGCTATACGACACTTTTACGCTGGAGAGACTTATACATATCTGAGCGTGCCACAGAGCCGCATTTAGGATGTGACATCTATAAAGGATACTCTCCGAAGCTGATATGAACATCTCATTCGGCAGATTTTGTCTTCCAAACTGTCGGCGAGGAACATAATATCTGCAACGAACATGCTTGCCGTCCCGGTCGTACTCTATTGATTTGAAGTGGTACCATGGACGAAAAACGAGCTCAGATCCCTTGATATGGTGACACGAAAGGTTATGCACATGAACAAAAGCATGTTTCTAAAGTCTTCTGTTCCGTGACTCTACATCTCACGCCGTTTCACATTTTGAGGCAAGATATTCCCGATGACAGCTGCAGTGCGTGCCATGTACACCCCGAGCATTTGGTACACATACTTTATTACCATCTCTGTCACTCTTGAGGCATTAACCTTAATATCGCTCCTCTTAATGCTCCTAGGAAAATCGAGTCTGGAACTTGAAAATTCTTGAAAATTGTTTCTGTTGCACACTCGAGACCTGACATGGTTCTTCTTGACTTCGAGAAGCGAACTATGTTCGTTTTCGAATTTTAGGCGCCAGCTGACAAAAACATCATAGCCAAGGAGAATGAAAAGAAAGAGAGGTATAGAGACCTCATAAAGGAGTTGTCACGATTGTACTCGGAATATTGCGTTAAACTAATCGTCCTTATCAACTCATGGTCGGAGACGTGGTTGTGGCTGGAATTTTACCGCAACTTCGCTAGGATCAGGTGCAGTTTTTCATATTAGCACCCGCGCTCCCGACGAAATCCTGCGGTTGTCCTTAGGAAAAACTTGTAATCAATTATATATATATATATATATATGTGTGTATATATTCAATGAACTTATTTACGGATTTTCATTTGTATTATACTTGTTTGTCGATGATACCGAAAATATTGTTTGTTTTTACGTACTTCTAACGTCTGAGATGGTCCTTCTAGAAAGTACAATTTTTATTTTTTTGAAGAAAATTTTTAAGGGCTTTACACGTTCAGATCCACAGATTCTGAATTTTTTAATTTAAAAAAACTAATTTTATAATCACAAATTTTTCATGTAATAATTTTAATCTCATTTATGAGCCGAAAAAAGTTCGACCATCTCAGTCAAGACAAGGCTCGTCTTAAGACAAGTAAACTCCGTTTTACCTGTCGTGGCCATTAAAGTAAGACGACGGCCTATGTCTCGAATCAGTTTTGAGACGCAGCCAGACATCGATGTCTTCGAGACGAACTCAAGGCATAACCAGGTCGAGCTCAAGTCGAAGCATTTTTACTCGGGCAATTATATACTTACATTTATGATACGAAAAATGTATGCCGGAAAAGATCTATTCTCGTCGCTCCAATGGGATTCGAACCACAGAACTTCTTAAAGTTCTGAATTTCGGTGGTAGGTTGTCCAACACTGTATTAGTGTAATTTTTGTCAATTAAATACCAACCAAAAAAGATAGCTACATTTGTTTATGACAACTTGTTTTCGCACATCAATAATTCTACTAAATTCATAAAAAAAGGTGCCTGTGTGCTTTTCAATACAGTCAAATATGGATTCAGTGTGCTTTTTGGGACTCACTGTAACAATAAATCAAGTCTCGGAACTTTTTTGTCTTTCTAATGTTTCTCTCACTGGTTTGTCACGCCTGACTGAACACGTACATACCTCCGCAGCTCCTCGCATACCACGACATACCACGACGTATCTTACATAAGGACGGACATTACTAAATTGATTCATGCAGTATCTACCTACATTTTAACTATGATATTCACATATTCTTATATATACTATGTCTTGAGCATGATACTTTTCCTTATCCTCAAGGGTTACAGGATCTTGTAGAATATATGTTCCTAGATTCACGAACGATTTAATTTTAAAAGGACCTTCATAAATCTGCATGAACTTAGAGACTTTTGTGTTGTCCTTGTGAGATTGGTTAAAAAGTTCGAAGCGCACAATATCACCTTCTTTTAATTTAATCAGTTTATGGGTTTTTCTAAATCTCTCAGATCGTTTTTGACCTTTTTCGATGATGCGTTTTCGTACCAGCTCTATTTCCCGACCATGAGGAATATCCGAAGGTTTCGCGGGTAGTTTTAGCCATTTTCCTCATATACGGGACGGTCTTGTTTTTCAATAGATCTCGATTGGGGTGAACTCCGTAGTATCGTGGTGGGTCTCACTTATACAAGTCTGAATGATTGTGACACATTTCCACCATGAGTTATGTTTTTCCACCAGGAGAGATCTGAAAAATCGGGATGGTTCTCTATAGATGCGCTCCAGCATATTTCCTTGAGGATGGCGTTTGAATGAGAAAATCACTTGGATGTCCGCCTGCTTGAGAACATCAATCCAGAGAGGACCTATGTGACCGTACATGTCGTGACATTCATCTATCACGTATTTCACACTTGTGAAAGTCAAACAAAGTTTTTTTATTTGTTTATGTATACAATATAACAGATTATCCTGAATCTCGTATCTTTGTGAGTCACTGGCCCTGGCGTTGTGCATATTCTGCATATTGTGCATATTCCTCTTCAGCAAAGCTTTAGAGAGCCTTTCTAAGGTTAGAGGGTGGCCTTTTTGCTGAATCGTATAAGAAAACCTTGCCCTGTTTATCATCGGGGCTTCCATAATCCTGAATAGATGGAATTCTACTCAAAGCGTCAGCTACCACATTTAGTTTACCCTCGAAATACTCTACGTTGAAGGTGTAGTGTTGAATTATCTAAGATCCATCGCGTGAGCTTTGAACCGATTAATTTGCAAGTTTTTAAGAAGATAAGCGCTTTATGATCGGTTTTTAGGATGAACCGCGTACCATACACAAAGAATCGGGAATTCATTGAAGCCCACACGATGGCTAGCAATTCCTTCTCTGTTCTGAAATCATTAATTTCGGGTCCTTTAAGGGTCCTACTCGCATAAGAAATTGGATGATTTCCCCCCTCATTGTCTTTCGGATATAAGACAGCGCCAAGTGCCACATCGCTAGCGTCCGTTTGTAGAAAGAACGGGTTGGTCAAATCCGGGTAGTGGAGAAGAATATTCGTACAGAACAGTCCAGTTCCAAATCATCCCCTTTTTAGGAAGTTCCAAAAGTGGAACGATTTCCTTTGCATGGGCCTTTGAGAATTTTGTAGAAAAATGTATTAAACCGAAGAAACCTTGTAGGTCCTGAACGTACTTAGGTCACGTATATGCTTGAATCGCTCTGACCTTGTCAGAGTCAGGCTCGAAACCTTATGGTGTCAGAATATAACCGAGAAATTCAACTTCTTGGCGGCAGAAGTTAGATTTCTCGAAATTTATGGTTAAGTTATGTTCCTCTAAGCGCTGAAAAAGCTCATTCAGATGTTTGAAATGTTGATTTACATCCTTGGATACGCATAATAGATCATCATTAAAATTCATTACGAAATCTACAATTCCTTCTAAAGCAAAATCGAGTCCTCTAACGAGAGCGGCGGTGCTGGTTTTTAAACCAAAGAGTGTTACGCAGAATTTGTAAAATTTTCCGTTAAAGAGAAAAGCGGTTTACTTGTAGGATACTGAACCTAGAGGAATCTGCCAGAAACTCATAACCAAGTCGAGTGTCCATTGGCTCGGAACATTTATAATCATCGATTTAATATATTGTTCAGCTTCCTAGCGCCTAAACAGAGGCGTAAATCGCCATTTTTCTTGGTAATGATAACTGAAGGATTTATGTACAGTTCGTTGGATCGTCGAATTTTGCCTGCATTCATTAATGTATCTATTTCGCTTCCTACGCGCTTACGAAGGGCCATGACATAAATTTTTAACGTTTACCAAAAAAGGCGAATTTTCTACCAGTAAAATTAATTTTTTATAAAATACATGACCTTTGAACCAAATTGTTGAAATTTCAACCAAAAAGAGATTAATTTTCAACAAAAAATTTAATATGTTAATTTTTAGTTATGGAAATTATTTTCAAACAATAAACGAATAATTTTCAACAAAATAGTTCAGCTTCTAACAAAAAAAAATTATCCAAAAAATGAATTTTACACGAAGTAGTTGAATTTTAGACCAAAGAAATACATTTTTAATAAAAAGTATTAATATTTCACCAAAAATAGTTTTTCTAAATGTTTATATTTTTACATATTTCATACAGATTTGACATGTTTATATTTTTTGTTCATATCCGGTAAAGCGAGACTCCAGTATACGTGAAAAATTCAGGCAGTTTGATGAAAAATAGCGTATCTATTGAATTGTAATATATTTAAAATCTGTAAAGCCCCGTTCGTATCGACGTCCCACATATCGAGAACTCTTTTTGTCAGTGCATTAGGAATTTAAAAAAAAACTATCTCTTGCTTTTTGCTCTTACAGAATTCAGCTCACAAGGCAAAAATTTCTATTGTGTACGCGGTTTGTTCCCGTGCTTATCCTCGCGTGAAGAAGCTCCTTCGAACCGACCAGGATCATCAACTCACCAAACAGGATCACCAACCCATCAAACAGGATCACCAACTCACCAAACAGGATCACCAATCCACCAAACAGGATCAACATCTAACCAAATAGGATCACCAACTCCCCAAACAGGATTACCATCTCAACGATCAGAATCATCATTTCACCAACCAGAATCACCATTCCTTCAAAGCGGGTTATCATTTCACCTACCAGATTCACCATCCCCACACTCAGGATCATCAGCATCCCGCCACTCAGGATCATCATCATTCCAACCAACTATGCGTGAGCAACTTTTTCTTAAAGTATCTTAATGTTCTTCAGCAAATAAATAAACGAGTATTTAGAGCCGCCAAAATTAGAAAATCTAAAAATAAGAGAAAATTAAATATTGTATTTATTTTCAAATCAAAGTCATTAAAAGTTCAAAATTTTTATTTAAAACATTATGTGTGTATCCTTACAAATCGTCCCAATTTCTTTAACAATTTTAAAATAAATGATCCTACCTAACTGGATTTAATTTAAAAAATACATTATTCGTCTATATTCCTTATAAAAAGTAAAATTTTATAATTATTTGAATAATGATAACTAGGTCTCACAATAATTTATGCAACCCGAGCTAAGTCACAATACCAATACGTTTTTAAGGTTGCTGAATCTGAATCCGTGATGGTTTTGCGTCCCTGAGGTGTGGATAAAGGTCAAGTGAAGGTCCAAATAAAGAAAACCAAGGATCCGAGAAAACCAATCAATCGGAGAAAACCCCTACTCCAGAAGATTTTAGGGTCACTGATTCCGAATCTAGGGACATATTAGACCGATTAGGTCAGGATGAAGGTCAATTGAAGGTCAAGTAAAGGTCAAACTATAAAAGAAAATATTAAATCGGCGCGAACCACTACTAATACTGCTTTTCCAGACCTGCTGAGGTCAAACTGACCCCAAATTTGGATTCACTGTCCCCAAAAATCCTGAGAGTTGGTGCTTTCTCCGATTCAATGACTTTCTCCGAAAACTAATGGTTTTGTATTGGTTCACATTAATTTTATGAGAATATCTACATATATTTTGAAAACCTTTCAAAACATGTTTTTAATTTATCCGGCAGATATTTTTATAAATAATTTTATTCAGTTTTTGAATATGTTTTGAAGTTTTAGGAAAACATCGAAGTGTTTCTAAAAATAAATAGAATTTTCGCAAAAATTTCAAGATTGATTTAAAAATGGAAAAGATTTCAAAAAATTTCAAAACAAAACGTAGATTTTTCATATTTTCGAAAAAAAGTAAGGAAAATTTTCAGGTTATTTAAAAAATAAATTGAAGTCGGTTTGATAGATATTATTTGGGGAATTTTTCAGATTAGGTTTTCTCTATTTCAGGCATTTTAAGTTTAGGAATTTTTCATTTGTCCCAAATTGTTAAGGTAAAACAAAACTTTTCTTTAACCATCTCGGCCTAGACTTCCGATATTTTCTGCTTAGCCTAGACTGGGCATTTTTTACCCGAGCAAAGTTTAAAGTCCAGTGTTTCTGGATTAAATTAAGGTATCGGGATACATTTTTTTAAAGTGTAGCTAAGAGTCTCAAGAAAATGACTATTCCAAAATAAATAAGATTAATTCAACACATGGTACCGATATTTTCCGAAAACTAAAAGAACTTTTCAGCAAAAACGTTTTTTCGCATTTTTTGTTTAACAGCTTGCAGAATTAAGATAGTATTTTTAACTGTAATAAATGTGGAGTGCGAGAGTTACAATTTGAGACCTTGAAAGTAGTTTCTTGTTTTCTTAAAAAAAAAACATATTTTTCTGGCTTAAGGAAAATTGCCATATTTTGACATTTATAATATAAATGGTTTCTTGTGTATTATCTTTTTCATCTTAATGTCAGTATAGAGGGTGCTACGTAATAATATTAATCAACTATATATTTTCAAATTCACACCATTCATTCATAAAGAAACATAAGAATAGCAGGTTTAACAAGATAAGCATTTTTTAGATCTGTATTCTCGGCAGATTGGCTTCTTACCAGACGTGCAGAATAGTTTAGTTTTTCTGTCGAGACTGGACGGATGAGAGTGACAAGGCTTTGGCTTTTCAAGTACATTCGTTTGAAAATCATCACCGGGATCTGCATTTCTGGCCTTTCTTCATAAGGCAACAACTCATTAATCATATCCCTCAAAAAAGAGGAAATAGTCGGAAGAATCAAACGAGTTACAAGTAAAGCCTTGTCTAACGCCATTGACAAATCTAATATGAATTTAGACCTGCCAATCCCTTTATTTTCATCGCGAAAAGAATCATCCATTTCCTCCTGAGGTCCTGTAGGCGCCTCAACGCCTCTCGACGAGCGAGTGAGCGCGTCACGCGCTTGCAAATGCTTAAAAAAATCGGAGTAAACATACATTATTCTCTCAAATTTAATTGAAAAGTAGGACAAAATATATCTCAGTATTAGTTTACTTATTGTATGATAATATACAGTGTTATTTAGCTTGATTTGGATTTTGTTCTGAAGTCAAATTTTACACCTTGAGCCTAGACTGGGTAGTTTAGATCCTCACAAAAACTTTCGATGCGTAACTCTCGGCTGTTAAAGCCCGACTGGCACTATTTCAATGATGAAATAGTAGTATGCCCCCCACTCCCAATATTTTTTACGCACACTCATTGGGACTTCTCATTGCCTTATTCTAAATATACAGCGAACCAAAAATATCTTACGGTTATAATTTCACATTTTTTTAGATGCAAACTTAATACATCAAAGAAACTTCAAATATCCAAACAAACAACTTGCCAAACAACTTTGACAAACTTCAATACATCCAAAGAACGGAGTTTGTATGACGAAAAATATCCGAATATTGCAATTTTTAACTAAGATCGTTTGAACAAATGCGAATTGTAATTCTATGAGCAGATATTATAACTGAGTATCATTCACAAGCTCTATGGAGCTAATTCCATGGATATATGACGTTAAGAAAATAAAAAACAAAAATTTATTCGAAATTTGCATTCTCATTAAAAATTGTTTTTCCCAGTACTGTGCAAATTTCGAAATAGAAAATTCTCGAATAGGAAAATTCCTGAATTTGAACAATTAAAAAATGTTTCTATAAATATTATTTATTTTTAAAAAATATTGTTATTAAACGAGAAAATTAGTTTCAGTGCTTATTACAAGAGAAGTTGTAGGATTCAGAAGCTACGACTATGGTTCCTTGAAGCAACCAATCCCGACACAACTAGAACGTGTGCGTTATCCACTCCTGCTCTTTCTATTCTAGAAGGTAAGCAAGCACGCGAAATTTACGCAATGTACTTCGTACAATACTGTTCCTTAGAGTGCGTTCTCTAGCTGCGGTTGACCTTACGCGGCAGTCGGCACAGTTAGAGGTGAAGGTTTCACCTCTGGATACTTTTTTAGAGTTACCAAACTTTGTACAATGTTAGGAGAAAAGTGTTGACGGACCAGACGTGGCGATCCCAAAAGAACAGCCTTTTGCATCTTTTTTTGTGATCGTCTGAACCTGATGCTGGCAAGTCGAGATTTTGATGAGTTGGCTAATTAAGATGAAGCTTTCATACCTTCTAGGCAGCCGATTATGAGAACCACAAGATGGAGAATTCAATCACGTAAATTATCTTGGTCTTTAGATCTTGGAGGACAATATCAGGCTTTGTCACTGATAAGTTGAGTGGTAGAAAACAAGAAATTCCAGTAGATCTTACACTAATCATTCTCTAAAACGGATTCTAGTTCCCCCTGGGCATATGTCAAGGCGGGCATTAGATCAACATGATAGAAACGCCAGGGGTCGCGGTATACTACTTTTAGGGCCGCATAGAGAAACATGTGTGATGCTAGGCCATGTGTAGTGTCACTGGAATCAAATGGGAGACCAATCTACTCTGCGGCTCTATCTGCGACTTGATAGAGAAACGCCGCAACATTGTTGGTGTAAAATTCGCATTAGAGAATCTGTGCTTTTTAGAACTGAGCAAGTTCTATCTGTGCTTTTTAGAACTGAGCAAGTTGTAGCTATGACCGTTGTTCAATGAAGACACTCTAAACTCTGGAAACATCTACCTCCTTATTATCAAGGGAGGTATATACGAGGTAAATAAGATCTAGGATCATGACTTCGATCGATAGTCATTGTTGTGCGTGTGTTTCAGTCTAGCTGCTTCAACTCATCGATGTTCTATTTTACTACATCAAACGTGTAAAGCAGTATAGAAACGGCCAAAATATTGGTCCCCTGGATCTTACTTTTCCCAAATAAATCGGAAACACAAATTTTGCTGAGAATTTCTTGATACTTTTTTTAAAAGGCTGTATCTAACACATGCAAATCTTCGGTTTCCGCTTGCAGTATTCTAAGATATGCATATGTTTATCCATTACCAAGATGTTGAATAGTATTTCTGCCTAGGAGTTGAAGATCCTGATATTCACGCGTTGATATATTGTCCAGTCTTCCTTAGTTTGAATGGACGCAGGCACACTTTTCCACTCCAAAGCTCATGCCAATCGCTTTAAAAGTACCTATTTACTGCCGTCACAAGGATTGCAAAGTTCTCTTTTGAAGAAGCAAAGAATTTAAGGTCGTCTATGTTTAAAAGGTTGTTAACTTAAAACTCTCTTCTGTTCGGCGAGCCACATAAGTATCCAGAGCTTTTGCCGCGGAGCACGATAGATAGAGGCAAGAGGGAGATGCAGAAAAGTATATGTGACGTCGTATGTGACATAACTGGTAGTCACTTGTCTTTTGTCAGATGTTATGACAATTCTTGTTCGCCACAAGAGCATATGCTCTTTTATAAATCTCATTATTTTTCGATGTGCCTCTAAGCACTCAAAGAGCTTAATAAGTAGCTCATGGTTCGTGTTATCGAATGCCTTTCGGTAGTCAATCTAATCCATTGACAGATGACGTCGATACCTAATGGAATCCTAGGTAATACACATGTCTATTAACAGGTTCCCTCTGCAACCAGCCAATCTTCTCTTGCATCAGCATTGTTCAACTATTGCATTCCATGCCGGCTCGATAGGTATTAATATCCTACCTTTGAGGATTCCAGTGAATGTAGTTGGTGCTTAAATAAGCTATGGGTCGGTAGTTCTTTGGACTTGACAAATGTCCAGTCTAAGGGATCAGTACCGTGCGTTCTTCAACTAACCACTGCGGGATGAGCTGTTCTCCGTTTAAGAAAGTAGTAAATATACAAGCTACATGTTGGTGCGTAGAAGTGAACTTCTTCCACCATAGGTTGTTGATTTTATGTGGCCCTGGCGCTGAAAAGTTTTTAGTTATAGCGATAACTTTCTTCCTTTCATCAGCAGTAATTATTTGACACTCCTTTTATGGACGTTGCAACAGTTACCTTTGGCAAAAGTTATAAAATAGTGAAATATCTGAAGCGTCTTAGTCTAGATTATGAGATTATGGAATTTTTCTGAATCCACTTTGCTCGCCTTCCAAGGCGCTCTTTGGCTATTGAAAGAGCTCTTACCTGAAATTGTAGTCCTATTGTTCGATGAAGACACTCTGAGCTCAGGAAACATCTACCCCCTTTATCTCGAGGGAGGTTTATACGAGGTAAAGATGATCTAGGATGATTACTTCGATTAATTTTTATTATCTTGCGTGTGTTTCGGTCAAGGGTACTGCATCAAACATGTAAAGCAGTATAGGAACGGCCAAAATATTGGTCGCCTGGATCTTAATTTTCCCAAATAAAGTGGATAACCATATTTTTATGAGTATTTCTAGATACTTTTAGTAAAGGACCGTATCTAACACCTGCACAGGTAGAAATAATGTTCTTGCGTTTGCCCGGGGCCATTGCCCGGTCATACCGTCGGTTCGGTCATATTGCCACTCCCAACTAAACCATGGCCTCCATCCGAGAGAGGCATATGGTGGGTGTCACTGCGCGATACTGGTCTGGAAGGGACCTAGACCAGGGCATCCAGAAGGCTCGTGTGAGCTAGGCTATTTCAGCCTTCTATCATGCTACAATCATGCATACCAGAAGATCCCGTTCATAGGGATCCTTTTCAAATTATCCAGGAGAGCCCATTTATAGGGGTCATTTCATTCACATCTGTACGCAGGCAGTACAGAATTGTTGATTCAGAAATGTTTTTCTTCAAACTATGAAATATTTGAAAAATGTCCAAAAACAAATTGTTGCTTTTGCGTAAAATGAAGGACATAAAACTAAGAGACTAGGCAATTCATATTCATAAAGTAAACCTGAAGGATACAATAAATAAGAAATGTATTGCCCGGTAAAAACAAAATATTTTCGGTAACGACAGTAAGATTTTCAGTAAATTTTATAATGATTTAGCTTTCCTTTTAAAAGGTAAATATTTGGGTATTAAGTCAGAAGATTCTAAATAATTGTAAACAAAATGTGAATTTTTGAAGATTTTGGGAAAGAAAACTCTGTATAATTTTTAAAAGGTTTCAAATGATAGAAAAAATTTCTAACTATTCCAAAAGATCTTATTGCAAAATTACGACGACTGAAAAATCACGAAAAACAATATCCTTGAAACTTAACAAGTTCCGCATTGGAACACTCTCGAATAATAGACTTCTAAAATTAGTAAATTGTCACAAAATAAAAATCCCGAATTGGGAAATTCCTAGTAAATAAAGTTTTGGGCAGACAATTATTGTCGAATAAGAAAATTTCCGAATAAGAAAATTCCGGAATTAAACAATTGAAAAATGGTTGTTCCATATAGATTATTTATTGGTCAAAAATACAATAATCAAATATTTGCAGCAAAAAATTCCAAACAAACTTTGTAGGATTTCATTCATCATTGATTTATCTTGAAGTTTCTTTTTATTTGTTGATTTTTATCAAGAATTCGATTTTTGAGAAGATATTTGTAATTTTTCTTATATAGTCTACATTTGGAAACAAAATTTTAGACCCACTCCGTCGGCCTGCGGGTTTGATTCTCGCCTTGCACTGTGGAAGATCCTCAGCGGCCCATGCGATGAACACTAACCTAGCAAGGGAGTTGTTCGTCTCCGGAGATTCGCGGGACCTGTACCACTAGAGAAAAAGGTGTTCTCTAAGTGATTCTAGATGTTGCTCTTGGTGGTTCGGAACCCACTTTAAACTGTAGGTCGCTCTCCCTCCATCAAGTAAGTGTGTTTTGAAAATATTCCAATTTGAGGAACTGACAGCGTTGGGCATTTTATGTTTCGGGATTTTTCAGTCACCCAATTTTATTTAAGGGATTTTATTCTTCGGAAAATTCCTAATATTATGTAGGCTATTCGGGAATTTTATTTTGCTGGCATTTCCAATTCGGAAATTTTATTATTCGGGAATTTCATCAATAGGGAAATTCCCAATTAGGGAATTTCACTGTGTTGGAAATATTTTTCTTCGGCATTTTTTGTTGCCCCAATTTCCTGTCTAGACTATCATTTTGCTATAATTCTTCTATTCAGGAATTTTATTATTAGGGAATTCTATTATTTTATTATTCATTAGTTTCGTGAAGAATTTGAATATTTTTTGTTTTTGTCTGACGGTAATTTTTATTTTTTGTAGAAAATTCCACTACTTTGTTAAAGATCCATTTTTTTAGTTGTTGAATGGGGTGATGGGATTTACTAAGTTTAAAAAGAAACAGGAGATAGAAAAAAGCTTCGAGAGACTTATTTTTAGCTTTTCTAGAGAAACAACTTTGCTTTTACATTACTTTCATCTTGTTTCGATTTTATAGAAAAATTAAAACTGTTATTCTTCATAAAAAGAACCAGAATATTCTCTGGTTAAATTAATTAAATTAATTAATTTTAACAGAAAAAAGCGAATTTTTAAATAGAATAGTTGCATTTTTACGCATAGAGAAAGACAAGTTTTAAATGAAGTACTTAATCTTTAAGTTCAAAAATAACTTTTCAAACAAAACAAAGCAAATAATTTAAACGAAATAGTCAAACTTAAATCGAAATGAATGATTTTGCAGTCTAAACAAATTTCTGACAAATAATGAAATAATTCACTTTTATTTTAAATAAATTATTTTCAACCAAGAAAGTGGAGTTTTAAACCATATGCTTAAATTTTCAAACAAAAATAATTAATTTTCAACCGGAAAGGTGAATTTTTAAAGAAGAAGATTAATTTTCTGTTAAAAAATCAAGTTTTCAACTGAAAAATTAATTTTGAACCTAAAATAAATATTTTTGCAAAGTAGTTCGATTTCTAACTAAAGAATTACATTTTCAACCACCATAAATAAATTTATAAAAAAGAAGGATAATTTCCTAAAAAAGGTCAATCTTCAAACACATAGCTAAACTTTCAACTGAAAATATCAATTTGCGAGAAAAGAAAAGCGAATTAGAAAAAAATGCTTGAATTTTCAAAAAAAAAAAATGATTTTTCGGTTAAAAACAAGAATTGTTGAGCATCAAGGTTGATTTTCAACCAAAAGAGTTGAGTTTTCAATTAAATATATTAATTTTCATTTGATTTAAAAAAAATTTATTTTAATCCAAAGAGATAAGTATTTAACAAACAACGTAAGATGTAATAGTTAATATTACAAAAAATATTTTTAATTAAAAGCCGTTGAATTTAACCAAAAAGGACGAATTTTCAACAAATCGTGTAAATTTTCAAATAAAAAAGATCAGTTTTTGACACAGAATAAAACAAAAACTAATAAAATACAACTTTTCAACAAAATAATTGCACCCGAGTAAAAATGGTTCGACAAGAGTTCGACTTGAGTTGCCCTAATTCAAGACATATATCTTGTGTCGAATTTTTATGACACCAACACGAGCGGTTTATAATTTCGAGTGTGTACCTGTCCTAAAAAAAAACGATCATTCCGGCAGTCATAAAAGCTAATCTTTGTTAATGATTAAAAAATCTTGTATATATATATATATTTGAAGCTTCAATGAGGAATCAGTTCGGATTCTGTTACGGATTTTCATTTGTATTATCTCTCTCCATGCCATTTTTCTTAACTACCTCATATCTCCTCCTTCCTTCCTTGTGCATCCTTCTCACTTCATCCATCTGCGATTTATTTGTTCTAAAATACCCTTCCCTTTTCACCTCCGTCTTCGCACCTTTACCACTGTTCTCTTTCTCCTACCAAAACTCTCTAACCAGCTTACTTCTTTCCTCTTTCAAAAATTTCTCCTCATGTTTACACGCTCCACTCTCTGCTATAATCCATAAACTCATTCTTCCTGTCTCCCGCCTGATAATATAGTTCAGCGTATTCTTTTCCGACCTCTGTGTCCACTTTACATACCTCTACTGTGTCCTATTTACCTCCTCACTTACCTCTCACCGCCACACCTCCACTCTGTTGAATAAGACACTCATCACTAGTAAAGCTACATTTTCCCTTCTCACTCTCTCTTTCATATGAACATCCACTCCCCCGTTCCTCTCAAACAGGAAGCCTAGGTACAGAAACTCTATCACTTCTTGTACCGCTTTTCTCTTCCACTTCAACTCCCCTCTCTTATCTCTCCCATTCTCTTTTCTGAACACCATAACCATTGAATTATCGGTATTTAACTCTAACCTATTTTTCTCTTCGTATCTTCTCAACTTGTTCATTATCTCCTTTAAAGCCTCTTTCGCTCTTTGCTAGCAGCACTATGTCATCTGCATATACAAGTGACCATATCCTGACTCCTCCTACCTTAACTCTTCCTAGCACCCCCGCCGCTAGCTTACTTTCCATATCTGTATTTAAAATTGCAAAAAGCGTTGGGCTAAGTGGTCACCCTCGCCTCAACAACCTATCCATCCAGAAACTCCCAGAGATTACATCCCCTCCGCTCACCCTATCTTTCGCCTTCTTATATACCTCCCTAAGACTCTCAAACAGGCCTCTTGTACTCTTCTATCTTCCATGGCCTCCCAAAACCTCCCCCTAGGCACCAAAGGAAACGCGCCTTTTAGACCTACAAAAACGCGTACTGGCACCCTTCTTGGCTAGTTCTCTACCCAACACGTGCTGAAAGACGTAAATATTGTCAATAGTACTTCCTTCCTCCCTGAAGCAGCCTATCTAACTACACCAACGCGTATATTTTGTACGCCGTATTCATTAACATAATTCCTGTATCATTTTCCTGACTCTCCCTATCCCTTTTTTTCTGCAGTGGTACGATCAACTCATCCCTCCACCCTCTTGGGAATCCCTCTACCTTTATACGTTTTCCACAACCACATCAGCCTCTGTCTTACATCTTGTGTGCCAAAATGCCATGTTTCGTTCTCTACGCCATCCAGCTATAGTATCTTAGACCTTTCCAACTTCCTTATCTGCTTCTCTATCTCTTTGTCATTCAGCTTGTCCCTATCTATCTCCCTTGTTTGCCAAATCCCTTCATCAACCTTCTGTGTATCCGCTCCCTTAAATGAATCTTTTAGGAAATTACCTCCATTTTTCACTCCCTATCTTCTCGTTTATCCTCACCCTACGTTTCCTAAAACTATGAATTATCTTCCACACGTTCCCCTTTGTCTTAACACTTCTCAACTCATCTTCCAGCTCTTTTTTCTTTTCATGCACTTTCTTCCCACACATCACCCTAAACTCCTTCCTCATTTCTACGCACTCCTCCCTTTTCGCGTTTCCTTCCTTCCACTTCCTGTACTACCCTTTTACTTTCTCGTTCAGAATATCCAATATCTCTTCCACCGATTCCCCCTTAAAGATAACGTTTCCCAACTGCTTCTGGTACTTCTATATCGCCTGTCTTGTCAAGGTTTACAAAAAAAAAATTAAAGAGAATTCCAGGGCTTCAAGGACGCTGAACACCATTTTTTATGACGTTATTTAACGAAAAAGTTTTATTGTGAACTAATAATTTAAATTTTTCCTTACAAATGATATAAACAATTGTCTGTGTTTTATTTAATGGTAAAAATTAGGATTATTGTCATAATTTCCTGCATATGATTAGGCGCAGAAAGTTTTATAAAAAAATTATTTTTTATATACGACTATCACGCAATTGTTTATAGAATTTGTTATAAAAAATAACATTTTTGACTTAGGGTAAAACTTTCAGACTAAAAAAATCATAATTTCATTCTTCGTAACTGTGTGTAAAAATTTTTTTTTCATTCGTAAAATATTTTATCTCGTAAACATTCGATATATTTCTATTAGTTTACAGCATTATTTATGGACATACAATTTTTTAAACCATTTATTTTCATTGTATTTGTGTTTAGACATGGAATATTATTGATTTCTGGTGTACTTAATTGTTTACACAATCACAAAACTCAACTAAGATTTGCAGCTTAATTTGTCCGCGAAAATATATTTCTGGACCCGTGGGGCAACTGCATTCTCTTTTGTGGGACTGCTGCGTTCCCAACAGACGGGAAAAGATCTGCTCGCACGTTTAGTACTATTGCTTTCTTAAATGTGTCTGGCCGCGGCACCAACTGCCGCTGTGGCGCTGCGCTACCACTGAGAAGACAGCTGATTGCCCAAAATTTTTTCAGTGTAGTTTCCCCTATATTCATAAAACAGCCCCATACAAAATTCTGCAACCCGAGCTAAACCACAATATACATACGTTTTTCAGGTCGCTGAAACTGATCCGGGGTCAGTTTAAATCCATCAGATCAGGAACAAGGTCAATTATAGGTCAAAATGAAGAAAAGTATTGGGTCGAAGAAAACCATTGAATCGGAGGGAACTATTGGATCAGAGAACACTCTCGGACGTTTTTGGGGTAGCTGAGTCCAAATCTGGGGTCATTTTGACCAATGGGGTCAGGATTAAGGTCAAGTGAAGGTCAAATGGGAAAAAAATGATTAAATCGGCGTAAATCTCTACTTCAGGACGTTTTTGGGGTCACTAAATGTGAATTCAGGGTTATTATCACCCTATCAGATAAAGATGAAAGTCGTTTTAAGATCAAAATTGAGACTACCATGGAATCAAACTTATAGCGTCGAACTAACCCCATATTCGGATCCAGTGATCCCAAAAAGTCTAAAACTAGAGGTTTTCTCCAATCCCATGGTAGTATTTCACGCCGATTTAATAGTTTCTTTTTATTTTGAGGTTCACTTGACTTTGGTCCTGAACTGATCGGACCAATATGACTATGGATTTGAATTCAGCAAACCAAAAAACATTTGAGAGCAGAGGTTTTCTCCAATCCATTGGATTTTGCGATCCAATAGTTTTCTTCATCTTGACCTTCACTTGACCATGACCTTAACCTCATGGGGTCAAACTAACCCCGGTTTAAGATTCAACGACTCAAAAACTTATGGGTACGGTTGGTTAGCTCGTGTTGCAAATTTTTTTTGTGACGCTGTGTAATTGATACGCCTAAAAATCCTGCGCCTACATATTCAGCGTCTAGACGTCCCGCGTCCAAATAGCTGATTGTTCAGGTCGACCGTCCGAGATGATTAAGTCAACACTCTGAGATGATCGACTGGAACCACCCTATTTTTAAGCTATTACAATCACGAATATATATTATATATCCCTACCGTACTGAGATTTTTCTTTCGACATGCTCCTGTTCACGTGAATTGAGATATCGAGTTAAAAATTTAGAAACGTAAATAAGAGATATTAAGGAACAGTAATCTACTCTAAAGTTTCTATACTTATAACGTTTTTTGTAATTACCTGCAATTTTATATAGTCGTCAATCGAATAATTAATAATGTATTGAAAATATTTGATACTACTATTAAAATACTTTTAATTAAGTACTTTAGACAATTTCTTATATTTGAGAACATCGATATGACTTAAAGATTAACTTTTGCGAGATTTCCGTGGCACATTATTAAACCATTTTGTTTTTAATAGGATTAAAGTTCGTTATCACGTGCGGTAATAAAATATATGTAATAATATAATGAATGCATGGTATAGAATCTGAGGTGAAAATGGTACAGTGATTCGGAAAGCTCAGTCTTTATTAAATCTTTATTTATTTTCTATCTACATATAAAAAATACACTATTATCTAAATGGCTACCTCGGCAGCCATTATTTTTAATAAAAGCGCTTGCAGTCACTCGAAAATTTCATCAGGAGAGTGGAAAACTGCAGAAAATCAAAACTCCTGAGTGCAGTTATAGACTGACAGACGCGCTTAGATACATTCATTCCTCTCATTCGAGAGTAGTTTTAAACACAGTAAAAACACTAGTCAAGAAGAATCAGAAGCGGTCACTTATCCGATCGCTCATCGTGCTCGAAATAGCTTAACGCCCGTGATATCAGTAACTCGAGAATCAATGCACAAATACTTTCGTCGGTTCTATCTTCAGTAAATGAATCTGTACACAATGATATTTTTAGGATTATGAGCATGAGGTGAAGTTTGTTGTAATCCAGGTTCAAAATTGTTTTACAGAAAGGAGGAGAAAAGAAGTATATACAGAGTTAAAAATAACAATAAACCGTGAACAAAATGCTTTGTATAATGTTATTGCAAAAACACAACCAATGCCGAAAAGGTTGATATAAATTGCATACCTTTACCCAGTAACAAGAGTGTAAAAAATAAAATTGACAGTGAAATTGCAATACCGTTTTACATTTCAGCTGCAAAATGTATAAGATTTGCCTCATTTCAACTTTCCTTTGACAAGCTAAGCATCATGTTTAATGGATATGCATTTCAAATGGCAAATTGTAAAGTACTGATAGTGACTAAAAAACAGCCTGATTGTTTATTTATGTTTTTAGAGGAATTTGTTAGGACAATGAAGATGTGTCTTGTTCGTTTATTGTCTCTTCATCTGGTCCATATTTACTTTGCAAGACAGCGATTTCATCATCCTCTAGTTTTCGAACCCATTTTGTTATCAGGTTCATTACCGCTAGTTTATTATCAGTATTATAGATTCTAAAAAAATGTTTCCCTCCAGGTCTGCTAAAAACTCCAAATACATCAAGATAATCATTCTCTAGAAGGAGATCTGCGAGAAGAAGTACCCAGTGGGCACAAAGTTTGGCGACGTCTTTATGACATCGTTGCGACATATTTACGATAACTTTACGACATCCTATGGCCATGTCGTTAAGGTGTCTGTACGATATCGTAAAGACGTCGCCAAATTTTGTGCCCACTGGGTAGGCATAATTTCTTTACCAGGGCGGCTAGATTGCGTACTTAATACTGTAAAAAGAAATAGAGATTATTTAGAGGCATCCCAGGCAAATATATTTTACAAATACATAGTTAAAACACTTATTTATCATTTTAATTTACTTCATTCATTATAATGCGCGGTTTTATGTTGAAAGATTTGCAAAATACTATACTTCTCTAAATTACTCTAGTCCAAAATTACACTTTGATAATAAATAATTGTCTGATTAATCAAATACAAACTGACATGACCATATACATTATTTGTGTTTCCTAATTAGTTCAAGTAATTATGAGAATATAGAAAATTGGCGGAAAATGTGAAAAAAATTGTTTATATTACTGATAATTAATAAATAAATATATGAAACTTTTGAATTTGTCCGTTTCAGATGATGCGTGAAAAATAGATTAAAAAAACCTATAAAGATTACTTTTTCTTTAAAGCGAATCTTCAAAGAAATACATGAATTTTCAGCCAACTAGTTGAGTTTTCAACTATAAAAGATAAGTTTTCAACCAAATAGTTCGAACGTAAGCTAAAATATATAAATTTTCAACCAAACATGCAATAGTTGCATTTTCCGTGATAGTATTAATTTTTAATCCAAAATGAAACAAATTTTAAACAAAATATTTTAATTTCTGATCAAAAAGATGTTTCTTTAACAAAATAGTTCAAATTTTCACCAAACAGTTAAATTTCTAAGCAAAAACTCTTTTTGCAAATGAAATTCGAATATTCAAATTAAAGAGTTTAATTTTCAACCAATAAATATGACTTTCTAACCATAAAACGTCAATGTTTCACAGAAAAATCAGGGGGTTCACTCATGTTGCATCTCAAATGAAAGTTGGTGTCGTTTGGAACTTGAGCTCCAATAGATACATGTAAAGACTCAAATGGGTTCGTTTAAAGCGCACTTGAAAAGGACAGCATGAAGGCGCATTCACAAGCAAACCGCTTGCAAAATAGGGTCGGTAAGTTAGCGGTTTTCGGGATATGTCGGTAAAGCAAACACAAACGATATTACTATTTATTATGCGTGCAATTTTTAGAAAAAGCAGTGTTTATATATGTTGGAATATGTTGTGAATAAAAGGTAAATTGCGAAAATGAGGTAAGATGACATGTACAATAATTAATGAACTTTTATAATTTAATATTATTAAGTAAATCTTTTAGGAGCATAGTCTTCACCAAGCAGTATTGGGATTTGACACTGGGCACGCTATAATCGCGAACTTGTCAAACCGGTTTAAAGTTTAAAATGCATTTTAATTTGATAAAATAGATATATTTCAGGTTTCGATCGTGTACAAAAATACGAATTTTGCCGAAGTTTCATGAACATTGCAGTTCTCTTCTTCAAGGGTCAACCCCGAAGAAGTGAGCTGCAATGTTCACGAAACGTCGGCAAAATTCGTCGTTTTTTACACGATCAGAACCCGAAATATATCTCTTTTTATCCAAATAAATCATCGTAAAAGCATTAAATACATTTTAATTTATTTCTACAAAGAATTTTACTATTGTTTTTCAGAGTTTAAAACAATCAGTGGATGCAAAAAAAAGGTTACTCGAAAAGTGAGTCTTACACATGAAATTGTCATCGAATACAGTAAAAAACACATCATCTGCTAAAAATGTTTTAAAAAAACCATTATTGTACTATATCATAATTTGTATTTTACGTTAATTGAATCTTATATTGTGCTGAAACTCACATACACCGAATATGCGTTATTTAGATTATCAAATGTGTACAACAATATTTATAATAAATAATCATTTAAAATAATGAAAACAATTTTGAAATCACAAAATACTCTTTGAGAGTGAAAGGTAAATTAATTATTTGATTTTACTCTTTACAAATGAATGATTGATTTTAAATTCAAAATAAGGTAGCCTTTTTTTTTAAAAGTATCGATTCTAAATAATTTACAATTTGTTTTATGCATCATAATTATGAAACAATAATTCTGATAGTCATTTGGTAAAAAATGGATGTTCATATTTCATCATTTTTAATAAGCGCGCGATCAATATCCAATGAGGCCAAATGCGCTTGCGTTAAGGCCGCGCGCTGGTTAGCCGTACTTGGCGCGTAAGTCAAAATCACTTTAAAAAATAATTCTTGTATTTTAAATAAATAATTATTTAAAAATGCACAACAATGCATATAAATTGTGCAACTGTTAATTTCAGGTAAACAAAAATTATAACACTTATATTATATCAATAACAGTTTATTTTATTGAATTCCAAAGACCGACTTATATTTTACAAAACATTTGATTTAAAAAGAAATGTCTTGGAAAAGTGTTTGAAAATCATTACTTATAAGGTTTTAAATATTTTTTATGTGTTTTCCTGGGAATTCATATA
The DNA here is from genome assembly GCF_010883055.1 of Belonocnema kinseyi. Classification (NCBI taxonomy): domain Eukaryota; kingdom Metazoa; phylum Arthropoda; class Insecta; order Hymenoptera; family Cynipidae; genus Belonocnema; species Belonocnema kinseyi. Next base: position 18,894,576 of record NC_046657.1, on the reverse strand, counting down.
ATTATATAACCTATAAAGACACAAATTGTCACAACTGTATTATAGTTATGGTTCAAATGCGAAAATGTTATTTAACGGTGTCATTTGCAGTCGCGTAGACGAACTCAAGTACCTTTTATCTTCACCAACTGAAAACAAAGGTAATTCACGTTAAAGTTGCGTTTGTTCAATAGACGCCAATTTTTGTTCTATTATAAATTACAAGCAGCATTCGATATTTATGTTTTCGGGTAATTTTAGCGTTTTTAAATAATTCGCTATCAAACCTTTTAGGCTACTGCGTAGATGTTAACCTAACCTTAATATTTATATTTAAATTTTGTGGCAAAATTTTGCCTGGAAAACGAAAAACAAAATTTAATTGGCTTGTTTTATAAAAAGATATTTTTTCATAAAAATTTAATAACGGTTTCTATGTAAGAAATCGATATGGAGTCGAAGTAAAGAATAAACCGTTGTGATTGTGTAACTAAGTTACTGAAAATTTACGTTATTTGTAACATTCAGTGGCACAGTAAAAAGAAAGTGTTAATGAAGCACCAATATCAGGTACCATATACCTGCAACAGAAAATACCCTTGCGGTGTGATTGCTGCACTGTAATGTAGGGTACAGATTCCCAATCACTTGGGGTACGAAGTTTCCACCACTTGGGGTACGAAGTACCTACTACTTAGGGTACGACGTGTCCGCTTCTTGGGGTACGATATGAAAAACGTCATTATCAATGCATAATCGACGCGCTCGTATCTTCTTAAATACTTTTCAAGATTTGAAATAGCTAGGTTTAAATGCATTGTTTAATATTTTGACAGCTTTGCTAATTGTATGTCATGGTCATTGAAGTTCAGCAGGTGCGTTGTTCGCACTTTGTAAAATTGAGCCATTAGGTATTTCACATTAGGTGGGGATATCCATGATGTCTGCACGCTGGGGGCAAACAATAATACCAAATACATGGAACTAAACTTTATTTTTATATTAACTTCGAAAATAATTATTTTTCACGAAAAGTGTATTCAGACTATTCAACTATTTAATAACTATTTAATTAAATAATAAAATTGATGTGTTTTTTGTAACTGTGAAAAATATTTTTGTCTCAAGTTATAAAATAAATTAAGTTTTATCAAAGATATTAGGCCCTAGATTCGGCATGAGATTAGTTGCACCACATACCGGTAGTTAGCGCGGCAGGCAAG
>NC_046657.1:18875016-18893274 GCF_010883055.1 Belonocnema kinseyi | reverse complement strand
GGTATCGCGTCCTCTATATATGTCGCGATATTACCGGCCGGACTCGAAAGGTAAACGTGGATCCGTTTAAAAAAATTTAAGACCTATGAAGATAGGCGAGTAAAAAAAAATAACAGGTTTAAACAGAAAAATAATCACAAGCGTCCACTTTTATCATTTATTTAGAGCAAGGTTATTTTATACAATTAATGTAATGAATGTCGAGTTAAAAATATGAAAAGCTACTCGCGGAAGAGAAAAGAGAAAAAACGACTTCTCTAATCAAAAGCTAGTCAAATTCTGCCCTTCATATCAAGAATCGGTCTCCTCTTTTTTTTTGAGCCTCCAAGGTTTTAGAGCCAGGGTTTCCAGTGAATATCATTTTTTAAGCCAATCAAATTTCTGGGTCCTCCTTTTAAGGAGGGTCTCCAATTTTAAGAAAACCAATCAAAATTAGAATGAAAATGAGACCTCCTTCTTAACTTTTCCCATGCATCTCAGAATCCCATTGCTCTTATCTACCCTCGAGTCATGTCTATCCGCACCTACTTGAGATTTTTGAAGCGCCTGAACTCTTGACACTTAGGGTTGCTGCAACGATTTAGTTGACGAAAGCTGTCTGACCAAGGAAAGAAGGGAATGAAAATTGGTTTCTGTTATATATTTTATTATTTTTTAAATTACTAAGGGCTTGAATGTACTATGAGACTTTTAAGTGAAACTATCATGGAACTCACTAGAGATCCGAGAAGTTTCTGATTTTATTAGTATTCCTTTTAAAAAGAGGATGGGAAATGATTTCAGTTTTCGTTGACGGAATATTTATTTTAGCGTCTTGGTGCCTTCTTTCCTTAGAAAAACTAATTAAATAGCTTTTTTATGACTGACTGAGTGTCAGTTTCTTTAAAGCAACAACCTTTTATTAAAAGAAGTACATTTTCCAGAGACAGATTCTTAAGAGGGTTAAATTTTATACATGTGAACACTTTAGACAAAATACAATATAAATTAAAAATGTTTCTCAGAAAATCTGTCTCGTCTATAGGAACTATTAAGTAAGGTCTTATGTGCTAACTTACTCTAAGTGCATTCATTTACCCGAAAAAAGAAACAGGCTTTCTGGTTCTTTTCTCGGCTTGTCTCACGCCTGTCTCGTTTTTGCCAATAGAAAGATAAGAGAGTTTAAGAACAATAATAAAAATTGCGAAATATAATTTTAAATTAAGCGATTAGGCCTTTATGGTGAGGCGGTTTTCTTCTTTACCATGCAAAAAGGGTTGAGTTCTACATGATCCCATAACTAGATGAGCGCGGGATACGCGATCGTCACACATATAATCGGTCGTGCCAAATTATAGTGCACTTGAAATCCAAAATGGTAATAATATAATTTTACTTTATAAGTGGATGGAAAAATAATTTTAATTGAGTAGAAAAGGTCTTGAAGAAATTCGAAAACTCTTAAAGACTTTTTGAAATCAAAATTATGCCCAAAATGTAGCATAGATGTTGGTATAAAATAGTAATAACAAATTTGAATTAAAAAGTTATTTTTTATTTAAGTTATAATTTTTTTTGGAAATTAGTAGAAAAGTGAATTTGAAGATACATTTAATTTTTATGTAAATTTAAATAAACTAAAAAGACTGGTTAAATCAACCAGAAATCTGGTTTAATATGTCCTTACTATTTTTTTCTGGTTAAAGAAATAAAAATTCTGAAAAGAAATTTCCTCATAAAACCTTATAAAAAAATTTTTTTCCTAAATTTCCTAATAGACCTAGACAAATGTCTTCTGAAATGTTGAATTTTCTAAATATTTATGAAATTAGTGGTATATGAGTTTTTTAACAGCTGTAAAGTGTAAGAAGCATTTTCAAAAGTAAAAGGAAATTACGGCTTGCTTCTACAGTTAAGCTAAGGCCATGTTATAAATACGAACCATTTTTTCAAATTGAAATAAGAAGTAACTCAATCTTACAAAATGTCATTTTCCCTGCTCCAGAAATCTAACATTAAGAAAAATTGTAAGTTTGCTTAATTTTTTTATTAACATTTAAAACTAAAACTTGACATAAAAATTGCCATAATTTTCGTCTTTTTGTTGTTTTAATGTCTGAGCTAATGACATTTTATAAACCGCAATCATGAAAAATAATATAAACCAATGCTATAAATTCACATAACTATTATGTACTTTAATAGTCTATATTTTTTTCAAGAATTTGACGCCGTTTTTATTTTATTTTATTTTTAATAAATATATAAGTTTCCTTAGTTTTTTATTTAGTTTCCTTTAATTATATCCTTTATTTCTTTATTTTGTATTTATTGAGAAAAATAAGTTGAAACTTTAAAATGTTCTCCACCGGTCATGTGTAGAAAATTATACTTTCCAGCTTGTCGATTAAGCTTTTGTTTGCATTTACTTGTTCAACTCTTTGCATATTTAATTCCATTTCAAACTTTTGATTTTGCTAAAATAATTATTGCAACTTCTTTCCTTTAATAAATAACTTACTTTTTTAAATTTGTTCGTAAATAAATTTAGTTTCTAATCATTTAAATATTCGATCAACTTTCAGTTTCTTTTATAATATTTTAAAGGCTTATGCATTATAAATTACCTCATTAACAAAACAGGGTTTTTTAAGAAAAGTAACAACAATCATGCGAAGAAACCCACTTTTTTATCTGAAAAAGATATTAAAAATGTTTATTTCTTGCATAATTAAAAAGAAATTTGGAAGGAATTTCATATTTGAATAAAATTATGAATCGAACCAAAATTACATGATCTGGCACTTTTTTGTTAGGCTTATTTTTTCAAAAATTGTATACTCATTTTCAAAGATCTTTATTGAAAACCGAAGTTTAATTCCGCTGTATTGTATTATTCACAACTTTCTTCTAACTGCAATTCATAACACAGTAGACAATTAGACATAATGTAAAAATAACAATGAACATGACAAGTCAAAACTATCATGTAGGTACTTCAAGTTAAAGTGAATTTTTATTTCTGACAATATTAAAACTTCCAAATTAATACTGAGTTTATTAAATTAAAAAGAAAGATATTTTCAAATTATTTACGCCTAGAGTTATAATGCTTAAAGCTTCTTGTCCTTCAAAAATCAATATATTCCAATCAAGACTTTTTTCTTACTTCTTAAATCTTGTAACCAAGAACAATTGTTTTCATGTGATAAATAAGTGACGAAATTTTATTATCAAATAATTTTTTTTATGTGATAAGCCGTGATTATCTCGGCTGTTCATCTTGGCGCACGGGGTATTTCCTAAATTAATTTTTTTACGTAAAAAAAGTTGTGTCTGCTAAAATGTAATATTTTTTCTCGATGATTCAAATTTAAAAAAAAAAGGTTTGAATGTGTAAAATTAAAAATGTAAAGCATTAAAAAAATGCTGAATTTAAGAATCAAATCTTTAACAATTACAAACTTTAACATTGAAATTTAATTCGGTTTGAAAAAATTAGGGTTTATTACCGTAAAATTGACAAGTATGAGCCTTCTAACTTGATTAAGCTTAAATTAATGGCCTCCAAAATATGATAATTCCCAAATACAAACATTTAGAATTCTGGATTTCAATTTTCAATTCAAAACTTCAAAATTGAATAATTTGAATTTATCAGGTTATACTAGAGGCATATTCAAAATTTAACAAATATTGATGCTTGCATTTTTAATTTATCAACTCTGAAAAAATTTTCCAATAATACAATTCTTGAAATTTCTGTTTATAAAATTACTCAATTTGAATGTTTTAAATTGAAAATATATTAAAACCTTTCAATTTGAAATTCCTCTCATTATGAAAACTTTTTGATTTGGATAGGGGATTTAGTCAAGGGTGTCCGCTTATCTCAGCGCTTTTTGCCATTACGATCGTGGATATAGAAAGCAAGCTAGTGGCCGGAGTGGTAGGAAGAGTTATACTATGGGTCGGGGTTAGGAAATGAACACTCGCGTAGGCAGATGACACAGTGCTGCTAGCAAAGAGCGAGAACGCCTTGAAGGAGATGATGAAAATGTTGAAAAGATACCTAGATAAGAATATGTTAGACCTTAATGTGGAAAAGTCCTGCTTATGGTGTTCAGGAAAGGAGGTGGAAAGGTCAAAGGAAGCGAGTAAAAGTGGGGGCGAAAGGCGATGCCTCAGATAAAAGACTCGATGTAGCTGGTTTTCTTGTTTTAGAGAAATGGCGAAGTGGAGGGTCATATCAAAGAGAGAGTGCGAAGGGCAAATGTGGTGATGAGGCAGGTGTGGAGCAGGGAAAAAAGTTGTTTGCAAATGATTTTGGAAGAAGAATAAAATTGTTCTCGTCACTCGTGACGAGTGTCTTATTTTATGGAGTAGATGTGTGGGTGTCGAAGTAAAGTGAAGAGGTAAATAGAAAACAGCAGAGGTAGGTAAAGTGGGCACAGGGGTTCAAAAGGAATACGTCTTATTATATAGTCAGGAGGGAGACGGGAAGCACAAGTTTAGGGATTATAACAGGGAGTCGAGTGTGTAAATTAAAAAAAAAATTTTGGAAGAGAGGGGAAGTAAGCTTGTTAGGGAGTATTGGGAGAAGAAGAAGAACAGAAGATGGGATGGAAAGGTAAAGGTTAAAAGAGAAGAGTATGCTTGTACGAATGGACTGCAGATGAATGAAGTAAGCAGGATGCACGAGGAAGGAAGATATATGAGATAGCTAAGAAAAACGACATAGTGAGAGAGAAGGCAGCTTTGGAAGAGAGAATAGGAGCCGCAAGATTTAAAAGGACCTAATGCGTGGATTATGCCAATGGAGAGAGCGCAATATTTTTGTGAGAAAGGACAGAAGGGAAGTCAGGACCTTATAGCGAGGATGAAATGTCAGTGCATGGCGGATTTTGAAAGGTTCTGGTTTTCTAGGGAGAAGAGCATGTATGAATTGTGCGAGAAGGGGAATACGAGTTTGGAACACTGGTTGGAGGAGTGTTAAGAGGTGAAAAGGAGTAGGATAGGCTATGATGCGAGTGTGGCCCCTTAACGAGAGGGTTGCATGGCACGAGTGCATGCTCGGTGTTGAGAGAAATACACAAACAAAAAAAGCCAGAACAAGTCGACAACAGAGAAAGAGGCGACACTAAAACTAACCGCAGGCAGGAATCCGATAGAGGAAGAGCGATGATTTATGACCCGCAGAAATATTAGCATCTAGATTTCTCTCAAGTCTAAAGATCTGGCTGAAATGGATGACGAGCTTTGTGCACATTTTTCCAAAAAATCCTACCTCTGTATTATCAATTTCTATGTGTATCATGCTGCGATAGCTTTGGCTGATGCAAACCGTATAACAAAACCAACGTTTGATCATAAGACCAAGAGACGAATGCATTAACTCGCCATAAAGATAGGCTGGACAAGACAGTACGCGCCCCGCATTCAATGTGTGATTGACTGTGAACCGTTTTTGATTGACTACGAACGTGATTGACTACGAACGAATCTGGCAGGAATTTTACCGTTAAGGTTCGACAGGTCGCGCGCGAATTCTGGATCCGTTATCACAAACTTAACAATTCAAAGCTGCTAAACATCAGGCAGCATATTCTTGAGAGAATACGGATACTATCTGACGCTAAGAGAAGCCTAGAGCGGAAAGAGAGGTGGGTCAGAGAAAATTAATCGTTTTTCTTTGACATATCTCGTCTCTTCCAAGACCCTCCAGTTACTTTCGACCACCCGCCCAAACCAGAAGAGGTCAAAGTATTTTGGAGAGAAGTCTGCGACGTGCAGCATAGACTGGACGAAGGTTCAAAGAACATAAATAGCTTCAAAGATCTGTGTGATGCCCTCATAACACCTGTGGAGGAATGTCCACCCATCACTACCGAGGAGGTGAAAAAAGTATTAAGAGGGATGAAGAACTATTCCGCTTCGCGACCATATGGTATCAAGACCTTCTGGTGGAAGAAGTTTCCTTCAACCCATCAGCATCTGGCCCGTATTTTCACGTCATACTTATTGTCATAAGAGCCAATTCCGGAGTGGTTGGTAGAAGTGCGCACAGTACTTCTGCCGACAATGGGCAGCGCAGTCTGGAAACTGTAGAAAGTGATCGGAGTCGCACAGTTGCGAGACTCTTTTAACAGCCAGAGAGATGTTGCGCTTTACATCATCTGTAGAGCGCCCTTGAATTTGTCCTAAGAAGAGGTCTTGAATATTAGGGTAGAAACCATGAAGGAATTAAAAATGCAATGGAGACAGAAAGCCATCCACAGCGAGAAACCCAAAACTTTAGATTAACGTTTTTGAAATAAAGAAGGAGAAAGTGTTTCAAACCAAAATTTCAATCATTTATACGTAAATACGCTTTACGCAAGCTACCAAAAGAACACATACATAATAGACAATTATCTCTAATACGTGAAAATATACTTTCAAGACACTTCTGATTCTTACTTTAATTCAAAGATATAAATACTAGAGACTATTGAAATATACAAAATTTTAATAAAATGCACAGTCGTTCAAACGAGTGATAATAAAAATACGATAAACAAATTTTTTACTAAAAAAGGAATTAATAATCATTAATTAATATTAATATTATTAATATTTTTACACCGGCTTAATCACCATTCATTAGCAATTTTTAAAATGCATTTTTCTCGAAAATAGGTCAATTTTTCTCAGAAAACCTCTGGTGTGTACTTTTCATAGAGGAGAGTATTAATTTAAACAAAAAAGCAGACCTAAAGTTCCCCTTGTGAGACAAATGTGAGTCTCTGGACTAGCCTGCGCATGTGCGAGCATACGATTTGCGACGTGGTGTAGCCACTCCACCACTCAGGCTGGTAGAGTGGCTGGCAGTCACCGGAAGTGCACTTTATTTATTTTCCTTAAATATATTCCAATTTGTTAATCTCCATTTATCTCTCCTTTACTCTCTTTAATTCCTTTCGGGAAAATATCAAATAGTTTTTTAATTATATTTAGGTACAACTTTGAATCTAACTTTGACAATAATTTTGATTTACTTTTATTAAAGAAATATAATAATTAGAATGTCATTCTTGGTAACAAAAATTCTTTTAATTACAGATAGCTAAGTTGGGAATCGTCGCAGTATAATACTTTTGATTTGAAATATTTTTTAAACTTTTGACATTATATAGAATTGATATTATTATTTTAATAGTTATTCTAGATCAATCGTGTATGATACGATATGATTGCATTCACGATATAAAATAAGAAGAGATTTTATTAACAAAAAACGAGTGCCATTATCGTTTACCATTATATTTACAACGAAAAAGATCAATTTTATACCAAAAAGACAAATTCTCAATAAAGTACGTATATTTTTAACTAAGCAGATGCATTTTCAACAAAGATTATTTTTTTTACAAAAAATACAAATTTAAACAAAAAAAAAATATTTCTACACTGATAAAAATTTTTGTGCGAATTTCTAGAGACGTGTCATTGAAGCTTTATGCCAAAACCGTTTCAAAATTTTCCTTAACTGTAACAGAGGTTTTATCAACGGTAGCGCATAAAACTCCAGTCACATAATTCAAAAAATTCTGTTACAGTTAAGGAATTTTAAGTTACTGTAACTGAAAATTTTAAGAGGTTAAAAACTTCTTTTGCATTTTTTGACCTCACAAAAACTTTTAACGAACAAATTGCACAACAACATTGCAAAAGAAGGCTTAAAAAGAATTATGTTCCATAACAAACTGATTTCTTTTTAAACAAATACTCCTAAAAAATCAATTTGTGAAAATTAATTGCACACAAATCGTTAAAAGAAGAGAAACATGTTTTTAAACAACACTGTTGAACGGCTGATTTAAAAAACAGATATGCAACAATTGAAATATGTGAGAACTGAAATATAAGGTTTCTGTTTTTAAATTAATAAATAAAATTCAAGTGTAAGTTAAATTTTTTAATGATAGAAATACAAGTAATTGCTGAAATAATAATTATTTTCTTTGAACTTACATTAAACTCAAAAAAATAAGTCTTTAATGTCTCGAATATCGCAACTATGACTTAAGTAAAATAGGCGCTTACAAAGTCTGCTCGTTCAATTCATCAACAGAATTTTCACAGAATTTCCTAGCCATCTTCGGCTAGCAAACACCACTAGCGATACTAGAAACACCACTAGGATCATTAGGAATACCACTAGGAATGATATGAACAATATTAGGAACACTAGGAATACCACTAGGAATATTAGGAACACAACTAGTAATACTAGGAACACTGAAAGGACCTTTTTACACAAATAATTAATTAGAAAAACGTGTCCGTTATGCCAAATGGCACAATTGGGCGAGAACTGCATGATGTTCACGTGACCTTTTAAATTCCACGCACATGATTGACGTGAAAAAATCGGCTATCAGCGATGGCTTATCTGCTCCTCCGTAGTTTGCCGAAATAAGTGAAAACAAGAGGTTCATATTGACTATCCCGGTAGGAAAACTATATAAATAAATTTTGTAAGGTCCGTTCGACCATCTAGAAGGACAGACTCAATAGCTACATTTTGACTCTCTAGTTTTGACCATACATTTGACTCCTTTCAGAAGACAGAATAATAAGATCGACTCTCCAAGATGGTCAGGTAAGACTATTCGAAATGACCCAGTCTACCACCAGAGATCCTCCCTTACTCTCCCTCCTAAACTTCAACCATTGGTATTCCTCTCTTCCCCAACTTCTTCCATCACTACTTTCCCCTCTTCACACTTTCTTTCTTTTCCCTTTTTTGGCCTGAAAATTCAATTGTTCAGTTGAAAATCCATCTTCTAAGGTTCATATTTATATTATTTTAGTAAAAAATTCAAGTTTTTTGCTAAAAATGTCTGTTTTTGGGTAGAAATTTCAAGTCTGTTTTTTTAGAGAATTTGATGTTTTGGATTAACAATTGAACACCTTGTTTCAGATTTTTTTCTTTCTTGAATAGAGAATGGTTTTTTTTTGGTTGAATTGAACTGTTTTTTATTTGAAATTTAAATCTTTATTTATTTGAAATATCGATTATTATATTTTTTCTTGAGAATTAATCTTAACTGTTTTATTGAACATTGAATGTTTTGCATACAAAATTCTTCTTTTTGGATTAAAAATGTAATTGTCTTGTGAAAAAATCGTCTTCCTGGCGTGAAAATTAAATTCTCTTTTTCAAAATTCAATTATGTTAGGGGTGAAGTTCAATATTTTTTGTTTAGGATTTCAAAAATTTGTTTTTAATAATTTTTTTTTAATGTAAGTTCATCCCTTTTACTTGAAAGTTGAACTATTCAGTTTTAAATTTAATTAGCTGAATAATAGTTGTGTTTCTGTTTAAAATTAAAGTATGATTTAAAAAAATGCATTTTCTTGGCTTAAAGATGAACCTTTTTCGTTTGAAAATTTTAGCATTTGTTTGAAAAATCGTCATCGTAGGTTTGAAGTTCAAATGCCTTATTTAAAATTCAACTATTTTGTTGAAAATTTATCTCTTTTGGTAGAAAATTCTTTTTCAGAATTTAACTAGTTGCATTCACGTGTGGAATATTGAAAAATTAATTATTAAAATAATTTGGCTCAAAATGCAATAATTTTGTTAAAAAGTTAACTTATCTGGTTAAAAATTCCACTGCTTGGTTGCAGCTTCAACTTTTTTTGTTTAAAAATTCATTATTTTTGTTAAAGGACTACTCTTTGGTAAAAAAATGTCCCCACCTTGTTTAAAATATCATAGACAAAGAAACACTAATGTAACATAAAGAAATTGTTTACAGTTTTAAATCTTTCCTAATATTTTTTATTTAAAATAAAGGTTTTAGCATAAAACATGTTAATATAATTTGAAATGATTCCAAAATTGACTTGTTCAAAAATTTAAAAAGTTTTAAAATGCTAATTTCCGGTGAAAAAGTAAGGCAACCTCAACCATTTCGAAATTTCAAGTCTTCTTATTACGCAATGTTTTTCCATGATTATTTTTATTACAAGGCTTTATTTATAGACCTAATTTAAAAAATTTTGTATTTATGATGTAGAGAATCTTTAAGTAATGAATAACGAATCAGGTTTTCAACCAAAACGATTGTGATAATAGGATATAATAGCAATGTATGGAATCTAAGACAAAAATGGTATAGTGATTCGGAAAGCTACATTTTTATTTATTTTTATTGTTAGTATTCACATGTACATGATTTTTAGAAATCTACATATTAAAATTACATTGTTATTAAAATGATAATCTTATGTAAATTATTACCGTCGGCAGCCGGTATTTTTATTTGGAGCGCTCGCATTCGCCTACATGCCTTGCCATCAAATACTGTAGAACCAATGTTTTCCACGTGGGCTGGGCCCCTATCAGTTCGAGGATGGAGCTACGGTAATTCAATTCTTCGGGATCCCGCGTAATTCGGATACAGAACGCGCGACGTGCAAGTTATCGAGACAACATTGAGTCTCCGCTTGCGGGAGCTTAGTGGTCCAGCAAACAGAGCTCCTGCTGTTCGATGCTGGTATGCCAGCAGTTAGAAAAAAGCGTGACACGATGCATTTTAATATTTCAGCTCAAACTTGGGAACTGGTGGCATACCAACATCGAACGGCACGCGCTCTCTGTGTTTGGATTGCTCAGCGCACAGATGCGGAGAATCAATGTTTTCTCGATATTCTTGCGTTCGCTGACCGAATCAGGTGAGACCCAAAAGAATTGAACTGCCGTAGTTCTGTTTTCGAAATGATAGAGGTCCATCTCACGCGGACGGTATTGGTTCAACAGTGTCTTGTGGCCCCCACTATTCAGATTTTTTTCCGTGCAGTTACTGTCGTCGATGGAATTGTAAGTAAATTAATCTGTATAATGATATTTTCAGGCTTACGAGCTTGAGGTGAAGTTTATCCTTATCCACGCTGATAATTGCTTTGCCGAAAGAAAGATAGGAGGAGCATATATTAAAATAGACTGATTAGTTATCTTTTTATTTAGTGGGACATCTTTGGACTATGGGCATGAGTTTTTGCCTTCGACATGGATTCACCTCCGATTTGCATGGGTTCATCTTTTCCAAATTTTTTATCCAAAGCCTTTTTTTCATCATCGCTTAGTTTCCGGACCAACCAGTTAAACATGTTTATTGTCGCCGTTTGATTATTTTCATCATATATTCTGAAAAAATGACGCCCTCGAGGGACGCTGAAAAGTCCAAAGACGTCATCATGTTTGTTTCCTAGTGTAATACGTTTAATATCTGGTTCTAACCACTTAAAGCCAGAAGGGTCGCTATTTGTTTTTACTTTAACATAGTGGCGAGGAAATTTATATTTGTATATTTGAATTCTCCATGGATAACGAGTAATAGGATAACTTCTTTCAGGAGAGGAAGAAGAAGATCTGCTAGAAGGAGAAGTTCTGGCAAGCGTTCTTCCAGTAGATATAAGACTATATCTGGTAGAAGAAGAATCTTTTCCGAATCTCCTATCCAAAGCAGCGATTTCATTAGCATCTAGTTTTCTGACGATCCAGTTAAACATGTTCATTGTCGCCGTTTCATTATTTTCATCATATATTCTGAAAAAGTTAAGCATATTCGGGACGCTAAAAAGTCCAAAGACGTCATCATGTTTATTTCCTAGTGTAATACGTTCAATATATGGTTCTAACCACTTAAAGCCTGAAGGATCGCTATTCGTTCTCACTTTAACGTAGTGGCGAGGAAATTTGTATTTTTGTATTCTCCATGGATAACGAGTAATAGGATAAGTTCTTTCACGAGAGTTGGAAGATCTGTTGGACGAAGAAAGTCTGGAACTTGAGATACCAGGACAGCCAAATTCTTCAAGAGAAAATAGAGATGGATGAGTACTAGTACTTATTGTATATTTTAGTTAAAGGGATTAATTAGGGACATTCTAGGTGGATACATTATACAAATTAAAACCACATTAAATCGACCATATTTATTTTTTATGTTGTCTAATTAATTCACGTCATCATGAGAATCCCATGTGAAAATCGACACAGCTTAGCCCAACTTGTAATTGGGTGCCAATTGGGTCCTAAGTGGGCAGACCGAATAAAAAAAGTGAAATTAATTAACATATTAACTAACAGTGGAGGCAATACCACCCGAATCCTGAAACTTTTTGAATTATTCCGAATTTTTTATTATCAAAACTTATGTTGATAAAGCCGATCAGTGTTTGATTTGTTTAGTGGGCTTAACTTGAGTATACCCATAGAACGCCCATAATGGGCGTTCTAAATTAATTAACAGATTATTTTAATTATATAAGTAAGTAGATGTCATCCCATTGAAATCCTCAAACTTTTTCAATTATTCAGAAGCTTAAATTAGGCTTACTCATAGAATATTCGATTAGTGGAGAGATAGAATTATCGTTAACTGCATCCATTTGGAAACAATTATGAACGGGTTAATGTTGATAAAAAATGCCGTGCGGAATATAAATTATTCATACGGATTGAAAAATAGTAACCGATTCAATCAGAATCTAGCACTTACATTTTATTTATATAAATGAAAATGATTCTTAAACTTTAAATTTGCATACTAAATGAATTATTTACAATTCTTCATTGTTCATTATATTTTGTTGAAAATTGTTTAAGTAGGTTAGATTGCTGAAAAAATTAGTTTTTTCTCTCATCCGTAAAAAGAACTTCTGACCATTAAATTTTGTCCATTACTAAAAATGTTCTTTTAACTTTACTGTAAGTTTATAATATATTTTACGTATTATATATTTCATATACTTAAAATAATGAAACTTATTTTGAATTAGATATAAGTTGTAAATTAAAATAGAAATATCCTTAAAGCGACAAGGAGATCAGCAAAACCCAGTATTTTATGTTACGCATTTTCTCTTATAAAACCGAAAAAATTAAAAGTTCGGGGTTTCTTGAAAATCTTTGTTAAATGTGTTTTTATTAATTAAAAAACAAGTAAATCATTTCGATTTTGTAGAGGTTTACACATTATATGTAACAATCTGTCAGAAACTTTAAAACAAGAGAAGCCCGGCCAAAACCCGGCTAGAACGCGCCTGAGAATTTTGACATAAAAGTAGCCTACACAGAGGATTAAGATTTTTTGAAATAGGTCGACCAGTTCCCGACCGAGCCCAGACTTGAAATTTTTACCAAAAAGAAGCCAACTAGCCACCAACTAGTCCCCATCTAGGGATATTGTCTAAAAAATTGTTCTAACTAGCCCCCGTCTAGTGTCCAACTTTTATTGGGGCCAAGTGGGGCTATTTCTACATGGGGTCTGAATAAAAGTGAATAATTTGATCTAATCTTGAGAGCTTGGTAATTCAACAGTAAAAAAATAATGTCGTGGTGAAAAATAAATTATTTAAGACTGTAGATAATAATTTAAAAAAGAACATTTAAAAGCCTGAAAAATGTAAAAAGTACAAAATTTAAATAAAACAAAGCTATCGCACACCATTCTCATCTCTACTAAAACTAGAAGAAGGCCATATTGTGACATTATAAACGCGACGTAACCAGCCTCTATTTAAAATCACGGTCTTCGAATTATTTGGACAGAGTTAGGAAAAATTAAAATTTGTAGACAGACTTCCGTTTTCGTTTTTGTAAAAAAATTTCGTTTGTATATTTTCTTTATTTTCCATCTAAAATTAGTGTAACTAAATTACTAATTCGATTGGTCTAGATATTTCCTAAAACAATACTATAAAGTAAACTAATTTCTTTGTAAAAATAAATAAATGTACTAAGAAATGTGTAATATATAATTAAAGAGGGTTATAAAAATAAAAAATTTGAAAAACAGTGATGTTTAATAAAATTACGCGATGTTGTAAAATTTTTATCTATATTGAAACGATGAGAAGGTCATACGGAGAAATTGTTGCCGTGAAGGAGTCTGTTTTCATTATCAAAATACTGCCTTCTAATTATTCCAAAAAAGAAAAAGAAAAAGAATTTTTTTATATTGCCATTTTTAGGAGGTTATACATTAAAAATGCATATTCGGGGTCCTTATGCGCTGCTTTTCAACAGAATTCTATTTTCCTGTCTTTAATTTATTAAAATTTACAGTTATGCCAGAGATTAATAGAAAAAATTGAAAAGAAATGTATACTCTCTAAATTTAAATTAGTTAAAAAATTTACTTATTTCAATCGGTGTCTGGATTCCATCTATAAAATAGTTATTTTTTACTGATGTATCAATGATAATGACTAATAAATCAGTGAAAACTACTGATTCATAGCTAGAATTGACGCACTAATTGAAATTAGTAAACATTTTAACTGATTCAAATATAGGTTTTGCAACACTAAGGAACTTTGTATTCTAGATTGCAAGAAAAAATCCTTCTAATCAAATAAATAAGAGTTTAATTTACTATAGTAATTATATCCTGAAAATCAGTTTCCATTTGTTGTCAAGAATTATTTAATCCTACAAATCAAATAAAATATTTCCTTCAGCTAAAGAAGTATTTATTTATGTAAAAATAATATTTTCTTCATTTAAAGAAATGCTTAATTGGTATAAATACAACTCTTTGAATCGGATAAATATATTTTGCAACACCCACGTCGAAAGTGAGGACTTCCATGCCTCTAAATGAAATGCAAAGTACAGTAGGACCTATAGCATCGGGACTCGTCGCATCGAAATCCTCGGAACCTTCTCCGCTGACCGTGAAAGGTATGCGCACGCGCGTAAAAACGCAGCACACTCCACGCGACGGAAGTCAGTGCTATGTACATAAAAATTGACGGGCTTGTAACGGTCGCTGAAATATTAGGGCCTTGTACATTTTAAGATATTTCACTACGAGGAGGTGTAGCTAGATTTGTTTCTGCGACCTACCTGATCGAAAGTGGAGACCCGGTCCGTCCTGAACCAACGAGTCCTACTGTACTTCACTCCAATAGACTGTCCAGGAATAGTATTGGCGCATGCGCACTTTTAAACATATCTACTTTGCGAATCGACAGAATCGACGCACATGCGCACTTGAGAGGTGCGTAGTTTTCCGCAACGGCAAAATAAAAATACTCTTTAAAAAATGTGTGTGTGTGTGTGTGTGTCTCGGGACGCACAGTAGAAGCTGAACTTCGTAAGAATATTTAAGTAAAATGAATTAATGAAATTCACGGAATTCATGAAATTTAGGGGATTCAGGGAATTCACAGAATTTAAGAAAATCACGGAAATCGCAGAATTCATGGTATTCACCGAGTTCGCGGAAATCAGGTAATTCTCGGAATTGATATAATTCATGGAATTCGTGGTATTCGCAGAATTCATGGAATTCGCGGTATGTATGGACTTCGCGGAATTCATAAAATTTGTGGGATTCGCTGAATTCGTTTAATTCGCGGCATTTTCGGAATGCAATTAATGGAATTCCGTGAATTAATTGAAAAAAGGTTCGAATAAAAATGTGCTAAATAATTTTCTAGGTTGGTTTTTGTAAAAAAAAATCCTGTGATTACACTTTCTATATTAAATAGAATTTCAGGAATATTAAACGTGGCGAAATGCGTAAACGTAACGGTTACTCAATTTCGTGGCCGTAATGTGACCGCATGGGGACCGGGTCACTTACTTGTAGAACTCAACATTTTTCTCATTTTTTTACATTATAATATTTATTTGTCAAAAAATTAAAAGTTAAGGGCAACGTACAGTATTGTGCATTAAGTTGCCGCAAACAGCTTTCAATTTGTAACTTCTTAACAAATGAATATAAAGTAATGTAAATATGCAAAACCATAAAAAAACGTTGAGTTCAATGTGAAATTGTGAGAAAATGCAAAAAGGGTGAAAATATGCCCTAGCGAGGTCAGTAAGCGGAACGTTTGAATTATATTATTGTATTTACCAATAGAATTAAAGGTGATCACTAAAGTAAAGAGCAGAGTATAAAAGATATTCATATTGCCCAAGAAGTTGAAAAACTAATTGATGTAGCAATGAAAAATTTGTTTAACAGTGTGACTAAAGAGCATTCTAAAATCCTTCATTTGCTTATACTAGTTATCTTCATTATTATCTTCGAGCATGTATTCCTCAAAAATTATATTTACATTTCGTAAGTCAGTTACAAAAAAAGAATTTGATAACATTTCTTTCAACTGTGTTTTTTAAACTGTATCGATAACACTCGGGGAAATAGGGGAATACATTTTATTAAATAAAGTTGATTTAGGTACTATATTAAAATCAATTCGAAAAGCTAATAATTCCTCACTCTTCCAGTAAAAATATTGCACTTTCAACCAATAGGAATTTTATAGAAGATTATTTTGCAATCAAAAATCGAATAGTTCAATTTTATTACATGGTTGCATTTTCAACCCAAAAAGATAAATTTTTGGATCAAAAAGACAAACGTTAACAACGTATAAAACATGAAACCAAGTAGTCGAATTCTGAATTAAAAAAGAGAAACTTCACACCAATAATGAAATAGTCTAATTTTCTATTTAAAAAAAACAACTAATTAAATCAAACTAAAATGAATTTTTTACCAAAGTGTTGAATTTTCATTACCAGTTGCATTTTTCCGAAGAAAGTTAAAATTTATATACCTAGAAAGGTGAATTTTAAACCTGAAATAATTGTTTAGTCAAGAAAAAAAGCATAATTTCAACCGAACAGATTAATTTTCTAGAAAGCAATTGCATGTCCATTTCAAAATTATAAATTCTCAACTAAAAGTTGCATTTTTAACCAAAAAAGATAACTTTGTAATGAAATTGTTGAATTTTCACCAAAATAATCGAACTCGCAACCAAATATGAACATTTTTAACCAAAAAGGTAAATTCAAACAATATTATATACTCAAACATTATTTTTTACTAGTTATGCATTTCAAATAGCAACTTGCTTATTACAGACGATACAGTGATATAGCTTCATTGATTACCTTTTTTCAGTGGAACGTTCCCGAACTATGTGGATGTGTTCCCTTGGTTCAGCATGGGTTCGTCTGGTCCAAATTTCCTATCTAAAGCATCGACTTCGTCTGACTGAAGTTTCCTAACTTGCTTTCTTGTCAGGTTTATTACTGCTGGTTCATTATTTGTATCATATATTCTGAAGAAATGACGCCCTCGAGGATTGCTAAAAACTCCAAAGACATCATGAAAATAATTTCCTAGTGTAATACGCGTAATAGATGGTTCTATAAATTTAAAGCCTGTTGGGTCACTATTTGTTTTCACTTTAACAGAGTTGGGAGGAAAAGCGTATTTGTGTCGATGAATTTTCCATGGATAATGAGTAATTGGATAAATTCCGCGAGCATCAGGCGTTCTTTCAAGAGAGGAAGAAGTAGATCTGCCAGAAGAAGATAGACTAGATGAGCTACCAGGACGGTCAGATTCCGAGATTATTTCTGTAAGAGCATCAGAGGTAGAAGAAGCTCTAACAGAAGATGAAGGTCTGGCAGTTGAGCTTCCAGGACGGTCGGATTGCGAACCTAATTCTGTAAGAGAAAATATAGATGAATAAATATGAATACTTACCAATATATTTTAATTGAATGGATTAACTAGTAGGCCAGGCTGCAGGGCGTTAAAATGGAGTTATCTGGAAAAGTGGTGAAGGGATAAAAATTGGTAATATAATACATTTTGGCATCCTGTAAAATATACTGAGCCGCATGCTTTTGCTTTTGCAGGAGAGGAGCCTCAGGAATAGGGTTTTGTGAAGTTGTGAAGCGATCGGTGACAAAAAGCAAATTCAATCTTGTTTCTCTTCCACCTACAACCGCAACAGCACGACAGCATCCATGCCGAAGTTACCATTAGATTTAAACTTGGTGTGTTATTTAGTAGAATCCGGAAGAATAAGTATGGAAGAGAAGCACGGCTGGTCTTACTCCAGTCACAAAGGCAGAAATATTCCATCATTTGCATGAATTACAAAAGCCAGGACTGCGCAAAGGTTTTCAAGATTTTGAACAAAGCCGAAGAAGGGGGACTAGGTGAAGAAATCGAAGCCTCTATTCGTAAGCTGTCGCGAACTAAGAAAGAAGAGGATTCAGGCCAAGAAGAGAAGTACAACCGGAACTATCGTGATGCCAACTGAATTAGTCCTAATGGGGAAAACACCAGGGAAAAAACGCACCATTATACGAGGGTGGATTGATAAGTTTCCGGCCTGACCAAGAAAAACAACGTTTTTAAGAATTTTTTTTTTTTATTTCTCAACATAATCTCCTCCAAGGCT
>NC_046657.1:18851637-18874916 GCF_010883055.1 Belonocnema kinseyi | reverse complement strand
AAGCTATCTAAGGATGGTACTATAGAACGCCACCTCAAGGTAGGCCTAGTGGCGCCATCTCTTGGTCAGGCCGGAAACTTATCAATCCACCCTCGTATTACCTAATCGGTGATGCACGAGTACAATTAACAACAATAATTATTGTAACTATTATTATTATAACAACGAAGACAGTAATAATAGTACAATATTATAATAATATTAATAATTTACTGATAATAACTTCAATTGAAGGTTGTGTTATACAATTATGACACAATTGCAGACACTTAACTCTGAAAATATTTATTTAACGAAAAAATCTTTGGAATAAAAGTTGTATCAAATATTATCCACTATAATTTCTATCGCGAATCTCTACATTATAATCACAATGAGAAGGTACATTACATATTTAAAAATGGATCAAGAAACATTTTTGAAAAGACGTTGAAAAGCTAGTTCAATTGCGCGTCAATTCAGCACGAATAGAGATATTTGTGACATTTTAGAGAAAATATTCTACGTGAGAAGTTCGTTAAAAAAAATGTCTCGAATTTTGTGCCTTGACTTCAACTTGTAGAATAACCTATGAAAGTATAGAAAAATTATAAAATACATGCCACTCACTTATTAAAGTCATACATTTAATTTAAGCAAATAAATCTTGAAAAATCTTTACGGATTCTCGAGAGACGACTAAAAATATCCAAGCCTTAAGGCTATCTGACGAGTGGGTACCGTAACCAGATTTCTACCGTACCGACACTTTTTTTATTTCCTAACTTATTTTCACACGAAGCGCCACATAGAGTTGAAAATTTAGGATAATAATTAAGAAGCACTAAGGAAGGTGAATCTGGTCCTAAATTTTAATGGATATCAAAAAAGCAAACAAAATATGGACATGTGACCCCCTCTTCACATGGCCCTAAATGTCAAGTTGCACTCGACGATTATTGCTGTCGACCGCGACAAATATTTTATTTGTCCTCTCCTATATCAACATTATTTTCTTCTGCAGAGAGATTGAAATTGAGATTAGAAAAAATGGACACTAAGTTTTCTTTCCAAACATTTTATGTTACACATTTTTTCTTATAAAAAAGAAAAAATTTCAAGTTCGTGGTTATTTGAAAATTGTTGTTAAATGTGTTTTTATAATTTGAAACCAAGTGAATCGTTTTGGTTTTGTAGAGATTAACTAATTATATATAACACTCTGTCAGAAATTTTAAAACAAGAGTCACCCGACCTGAGCCCAGCTAGGACCCCCCTAGGAATTATGACATAAAAACACCCTGCACAGAGGATTACGATTTTCTGAAATAGCTCGACTAGTTTTCGACCATGCCCTGACATCAAATTTTCATCAAAAAGAAATCAACTAGCCACCGCCTAGTGTCCGGTTTTTAATTCGACCAGATATTTCTACACTGGATCTGAATAGAAATTGATAAATTTTATCTAATGTTATAGTATGCGTAATGCAGCAGTAGAAAACTAATGACTGTTGAAAAAAAGTTAAAACTGTATACAATATTTTTTAAAAAGAGTTAAAAGCACAAACAATGTAGAAAGTGAAGAAGTTAAATAAAACAAATCTATACCATATCGTTCTAATCTCTATTGGAACAAGAAGAAGGACAGAGTTCTGTTTTCGATTTTCTAAAAAAAATTTCAGTTGTACATTTTCTTTACTTTCCATCTAAGATTGAAATTACACAGGAGGCTCAGTGAGAAATGTTCGCCTTACATGAGAATCAGCTTGAATGGATGCAAATGATTCAATGATTATATATTTTTTAATGCACAAGATACCTTAATGTTTCTCTAAATCAAAATTTGTAACATTAAACTGATTACAAGTAAAATTTTACAGATTTGATAATTCAGAAGTGAGCCACTAAATATTAGTATAAATAAATTAATAATGCGATTAGTCTAGATATTTTTTAATGCAATACTGTATAGAAAACTAATTTATTGAAAAAGATAAATAAATGCACTAAAAATGTATAATAAATAATAAAAAGGTTATAAAAATAAAAATTTGAAAAACAGAAATGTTTAATAAAACTAGGTGACGGTTTAAAATTGGTACCTCTATTGAAACGGTAAGTACGTCATACTGAAAAATTGTTGACGTGATCGAGTCTGTTTTCAATATAAAAATCTTGCCTTCTAATTGCTTTAACAAAGTTAAAAAAATAAGAAATTTTTCAATTAAAATTTTTAATGGGTTATACATTAATTATGTATATTTAGGGTCCTTGCGCGCTACTTATCAACAGAATTCCGTTTTCCTCTTTTGAATTTATTAAAATGTAAAGTTATGTCAAAGATTATTATACAATTAAAAAAATAAATAAATATGCTCATTGTGGGTTTTATTTCTAATCATTATTATACAAATAAATCAAGAAAGTTTATGGACAATAAACAATCAAACAATATTATTAATGGTGGGTATAGGTTTGACAATACTTGAAAGAAAATTATGCCATTGAGTGATATTTTATTATCAAATGAAAAATCTCATTTTTGTCTACCTTTTAAAAATGATAATATTTGTTTTGAATGGTCTCCTTTGTATTCTACATTGAAAGAAAAAACTCATCCTAACCAAATAAATAAAAGTTTAATTTAAAATAGTAATTATTCCGTTGAAATACATTTTCAAATGTTATGAAGAATTATTTAATTCTACCAATCCAATGAAACATTTTCTTTAACTAAAGAAGTATTTATTTATGTCAAAACAATATTTTCTTCATCTAAAAAAATGCTTGATTGTTATAAATGCGACAATCCTTCGTATAGGATAAATATATTTTGCGACACCCACCTCGAAAGTGAGGACTTCCATGCCTCTGAATGATGTGCAAAGTACTTCCATTCAACAGACTGTGCGGGAATAGCAATGGCGCATGCGCATTTTGAAACATGTCTACTTTGCGAATCGTTACAATGAACGCGCATGCGCATGCGCACTTCAGAGATACGTAACTTTGCGCACCGTCAAAATAATAATATTCTTTAAAAAAAGTATGTCTGTCTCAGGACGAATTCACAGAACTCAATAAATTCATAGAATCCATAGAGTTCACGGAGATCATGGAATTCTCGGAATTGGTGGAATTCATGGAATTCATGGTATTCGGGAAATTCGTGGTTTTCGCGGAATTCATTGTATTCACATAAAATAATGGAACCCATGGAAGTAGCTGAAATCATTGAATTCGCGGAATCTATGGAATTCACAGAATTCATAGAATTTATAAAATTCGCAGCATTTGCCTTCAGCTCTTCGCACTCTTAGGCAATCGCCTATTTTGCGCACTTGCATCACAAATAGCTATTTTACCTGAATTAATATTCTTTTGAGGTAAATAATTATTGATTTTATTCAATTAAACCTAAAGCATTTATTTACTCATTTGAATCAAATAAATATTTCTTTGATGAACTGATCAGTTTTCGTTCTAAGCATGACTTTTACTGACATTGTTGTTGATCGTGAAATAGATTAAAGTGTAAACAGTTTTTATTTTTCAAATTTGAAGCAATGTCTTCAAAGTGTGTGCCATGGTGATATAAAGGCAACGGTAGCCTCTTTACGCTTTTCACTGTTTTCACTTATTGTTTGAATAAAGTTTAAACTGTTATACAATCGAGTTCTTTTCTTAAACTTTTCACCTGTCACATTACGAATTTATATAAACTTTTTAAAATTATTATAGATATGTAGTGTATAATATATACATAAATTGAATAGAATTTCAGGAATATTAAACGTGGCGGAACGCGTAAACGTAACGGTTACTCAATTTCATGACCGCAATGTGACCGCATAGCGACCGGGTCACTTGCTTGTACAACCTAACACTCTCTTAAATTTTTAAAAATAATAATATTTATTTGTCAAAAAAATTAAGTAATAAAGGCGACGTGCAATATTGTGCATTAATTTGCTGCAAACAGCTTACAATTTGTAACTTCTTAACACATCAATATAAAGTAATATAAATGTGTAAAACGATAAAAAAAATGTTTAGTTCAATGTGAAATTGTGAGAAAATACGAAAAAGGGTGGAAATATGTCCTAGCAAAGCTAGTGAGCGGAACAGTCACTGTGGGGTCAATTTACGGTCAGACAATAGCATAACTGTTCCGCTCACGCAAACCAATTGGGAATGATTACAAATTTACATAAAATTTAATTATTTTATATTATTGTATTTACCAATAGAAATAAAGAAGATCACTAAAGTAAAGAGCAGAGTATAAATGATACTCATATTTTTCAAGTAGTTGAACAAGTAATTGATGGAACAATGATGAATTTGTTTAACAGTATGACTAACGAGTATTCTAAAATGCGTCATTTAATTATAGTTGTTATCTTCTATATGGTCTTCGAGCATGTTTTCCTTAAAAATTATATTTACATTTCATAAATCAGTTTCAAGAAAAGAAATTTAAATGCTAAGGCTTTAAATAATGAAATAGTCTAATTTAAAAAAACGAATCAAACGAAAAAAGATGAATTACCAACAGAATTGTTGAATCCGCAACCAAAGAAAAACATATTTTTAAACAAACTGTTAAATTTTTGCTAAGAAAGATGAAATTTTTATACCAAGAAAGTTGAATTTTAAACCAAGAATAACAAAGGCCAACAAAATTTTTTTTAGTCTTAGATGCCAATATGACATTCCTACGTATTTTTTCTCGCTGAAACCGAATATGCAATTTGTTCAACCACTACACGTCAGGATTTTGACATAACCTCAGTGGCGTAACTGCCACCGTGTAGTCCCCACCGCAGAAATGTTTAAGGTGCCCCTCTTATAATATATTACTAATTATATTTTATTTTAGACCATGTATATTATAAATTATACGTAGTTCTGACTTAAAAATAAATTAGTATTGCACCGTTAAAACAATTATCTGCACGTTGCTATATTGCAATTCGTCTCGCTTTCATTTTGACAAACTTATTAATAAAAATTTCGATATCTCATTACTTTGCATCATTAACGTCGATTGTCAGTAGAGATAGATTTAAGAATCGACTTTGATGCAATCTATTTCGTAAATAGGATTTTATCATTTTTATTTTGCTGAACGTCCTTCCGCAAGTTGCTGTACAGTAACATGCAGAGATAAGTAAATTTTTAAGCTATTACTTCTGAAAAATCGCTTTCCATGAAGCTGTATTTAATAAGTAAAGTGCAGAAAAAACCTTTTACTGTTGACGTCTCATTGAATCCGTTACTATTTAAAAATGGGATAAAGTTGATGTCTTTCCATACTCAAGTCTGTATTTTTTTTAATGTTTCCTTGCAATGTTTAAGATTTTATGTGCACGACTTAAATCTATATTTTCTGTTCGAAGTAATTTTGATGTAACATTTACTTCGTTCAGTATATTGGAAAGCATTGCGCACATCATTATAAATTTAAACGTCACCACATTTTTTAATTATAGCTGCTCGTAGCTGCACTAATCCATAAGGTTACGTTTTTTCATTAGCGGAGAAGATTTCAGAATATTTCAGATATGTAAAAAAAGAATCGAGACAATTTTAAATAAAATTTGTTTACTTGAGAAGAGATTACACAATGTTAGGAAAAATTTAAACTAACTTAAATCACTCCTAAAAATTTCTTCAAGTCATCGAGATTTGTTTCTGGTCATTTTGGGAATCTTATGTGATGTTTTAAAATCGTTTTAAGTATTCTGTTAAAATTGAAAATGGTTGAAATCCGTTGAATTACACTGAAATGTATTGAAAACTATTGGGTCAAAAATTCTGAATTAAAAATAATATTGAATGATTTCTAGTAGTAAATTTAGTTAAAAACGTCGTGGCAATGTTTATGCAATTTTTATTCGTAAGCAATCCATGTTCACTTCAAAGGAAATGTTGAAGAAAAAAAATGAATTGTATAAACATTGTCATAAGGTTTTCAGCAGAATTTATTACTCCTCATAATAATAGAATATTATGTTTAATTCATAAAATGCAGGTATCTCCAAAAAGAAGCAGGAGAGTACTCTGAAGGAGCAACGTAGCAAGAAACGGACACCTGAGTGAACAGCTAGTCCCGGGGAAGGCTCCGCGACCAACAAAGAAGATTCAACTTGCGGAAGAATCTAATAAATGGACGGAGCAAAGGAGTCGGAACCGTAAGGAATCAGCTGACATCCACCGGTGACTCTATTGTAAGACCAGAGGGTATGAAGGCTGCAGGACGAGCCCCCATGTCATCTGGGATGAAAAAGGTGCGTGCAAGCGCTCAAGCAGTTATTATTAAACCTGCAGCGGGAAAAAATATGCGGACGTCTTAAAAACGATCCTCAGTAGCGTAAAGCCTGATAACATGGGAGTTGCAGTCAAAGGAATAAGGGAGACGAGAAACAGTAATGTACTGGTCGAAATGGGTGCAAGTGTGGAGGCCAGGACTAAATTTAGTGAGGCTCTAACAGCAGCTATAAGACAGGATGGGCAGGTACGACAACTTGTCCCGAAAGCCATCCTGAACATAAAGGGTCTGGACGTAGAAACTGACGAGCAGGAAGTTTAAGAGGCCCTAGAAAAACTACCTGGACTCGTTAATAGTGGGAAAATAAAAATCAACCTGTCGAAACCAAGTCGATGGGGCACTAGGATGGTGTGGTAAAAAGGGGCATATGTCCTCGTCCTGCAAGATGGAACCCAATTGTTATCTATGCACGGAGCGCAGAGGTAGAAATTCAAGCATTGATCATTTACCGGGATCCTTTATGTGCTTGGTATATAAAGAGCATTGCGGGATTAAGCAGTAATGGCGGTCATTATCCAGGGCAACTTGGGTAGCAGCAGACTTGCCTCTGACCTGCTGACTCAGATAGTGGCAGAACATAAAGCTGATCTGCTCATTATCTCGGAGAAACACTGCAGTATGGGGGGGGGGGGGGGGGGGGGGGGCTGGTATGTTGATAATACTGGTACGGCTGCAATTTGGGTGAAAAATTTATCCATGTTCCCAGTAGCTGAGACGGGCAAGAGCATTGGCTATGTCTGGATTAGGAGTGGATACACCACATGCGTAACATGTATCTCTAGCCCAACTCGGGAATTTATGAGTTCTGCAGAAAACTAGATGGTCCGTCGGATGCAATTCAGCAGTTGAACAGAGAAGTCTTTGTTTCAGGTGACTCTAATGCAAAGGCACTTGAATGGGGCATGTCGTAGATTTGCAACTGGGGCCATAGAGTTGATGCGATGATGTCTAGACTGGATCTAACGACCCTCAACATGGGTACGGTCTCGATATTTAGACGCTGTGGCTGCCGGGGAACCATTATTGATATCACGGTGGCATCTTCGGGTGTAGCTGCTTCGATATATGGGTGGCATGTCCTCGAGGAACTTTCTAGGAGCGACCACCAGTACATCAAATTTTGGGTTGGGTCAAATTTCGATGAAAGATGCAGTTTTGGTGGCTCTGTGAGTATGCGGCGATGAAACGTAGCTAAGCTCAGTCGCCCGGCTGTTTTTGAAGCGCTGCCCAGTGCGGGTGGTCTCACTATGGAGGCTGTGTGCCCTAATAAGACTACTAGGAAACAGGCGAAAAATATTGTTGAACAGACTATGTGCCTAATCAAGAAGTCATGTGATAGGTCACTGCCTAGAAAGCCAAAGCACCGGCATTCAGAAATGAACTATTGGTGGAATGACAACCTTGCTGATCTTCGCAGAAAAGCTCTGATGAAGCGCAGGAAGGCCCAACGTTAGAGGGGCCGCACTGACGCGCGTGAGGCGGAGTTCAACTACCTTGAGGCTGAGAAAACGCTAAATAGAGCCATTAAAATCAGAAAAAGGCAAGGTTGGGTAACGCTGCTTGATGAGATAGATAAGGACAATGAAAGCAATCGTGAATGCACTCTTTCCAGCAGAACATCCCGAGAGAGTAGGCACTCCGATTCCTGTGGTGGCAACTCAAATACAACTATTTACCTTCGATGAACTCTGCAGTGAGGTTTACCTAACGCAGGACAGATTTTTGAGAAACTTATTTGGGCTCGTCTACAGAATGCTATAGAAAAATCAGGCGGACTGTCGGAGAACCAGCATGCTTTCCACACAAACCACTCCACAATTGGCGCAACTACGGAAGTGGGTTGACATCCTGGATGCTCTGGATCATCGTTTCAGGGTGCCGGCGTATCTGCGAAGGGTGGTGGGTGATTATTTGGACGACATGCAGCTGTTGTATGATTCCACTGATGGACATTAGAGTCGGAAAGTCACTGCAGGAGTGGCACAGGGGTCTGCGTTAGGTCTAGATTTTCGGAATGTGCTCTACAACGGGGTATTGAAAATTATGCTGCCCGAATATGCCAAATTGATTGGCTTTGCGGATGACCTTGATTCCATGATATTGGCAAGGAACATAGAGCAAGCCCAGCGGAGAGTGGCACATGTCACCTTCCTTATCAACAACTGGCTGAAAGATAATGGAATGTCTTTGGCTGCAAACAAGTCGGTTTTGGCTTCCAAAGCAGTCTGATATTTAAATGAAACTGAGGAGTAGAAACACACACATTGGCCACAGATCCAGAAGGAAACAGATAAAGCTAGCCTGACAGTGACTATACTCTCTAGGCTCATGCCTAATCTCAAGGGTCCTAGAGCTAGCAAGAGGAAGATTTTAATGGGTGTGGCTCAATCAATTCTTCTCTACGGAGCAAAGATATGGGCTGATGCCCTAGAGGTGAAAAAATATCAAAACGAAATAGTCTCTCTCCAGCGACGCTGTGCTATGCGCATATTTAGTGCGTATCGCACCGTATCAGCACCGGCAATAATGGTTATGGTGAACTTTTACCTGACCCAATTCTTCTCTGGGCATGGGCACCTCAACTATTATCTACATCGGCGGAATAGAAAGGAGAGTGAATCATGCGATTACTAAGCCGAGGAGGTTGACTGTGTAGAGCACACGTTCTTCGAATGAAGCAGGTGGGCGACCAACAATCATTCCCTGGAGACACTTCTTGGAGTAGTTTTTACACCAGAGAATGCGGTTTCGGTGACCAGATCCAGATGAGGGATTTGGACGTGGCAACAACTGCAAAAGAAATTGAAGATGCCCTCAAACAAGAACTAGGGAAAGAGGCTGTTGAGAATACAATGGTCAATATGACCAAGAAGGAGTTCCGAGGGAGTCTAATGGCCTTCGTTGAACTGAAAGAAGCAGATGTCATTAAGGTAAACCAGATTGGCTACATCAAAATCGGGTGTATCAGCTGTAGAGTATGCATCAGAGAGAGAGAGAGAGAGATAAAACCAGTGCTAATGCTGCTTTGACTACGGTCACATCGCGATGGAATGCAAGAGATCGGACAAAAGGCGGCAATGCTGGAAGTGCGGAGCAAAAGAGCACATAGCTGCACAATGCACACAAGAAGCAAAGTGCTTAGTTTGCTCAACAAAAGAAGATAGAAGACCAGTGGACCATATGCGTGGTTCGTTCAAGTGCATGGTCTACAAGGAAGCCGGAAGATAGCGCCATCAAAAAACCAGATGGCGCTAGTACTTAAAGGACACTTGAATCGCTGTCAACTAGCCTAGGACCTAATGTAAAAGCTAGCTGACGAGCCGAAAGCGGAAATGCTTATCTGCGAAACTGCGGTCATTTGGCTCATTAACAGCGACGCTTTTCCAGTCCAGAATCACGGAGAAGGTGATGGTTTTGTTTGCGTCACGACCTCTAAAGGAACCTTCGTCAGCTGTTACCTTTCACCAAAGAAGGGTATGGCGGTCTTTCGTAGGAAATTTAAGCAAATCGAAGAACTATGCTCAAATATCGTTGGTAACTTCATTGTTGCAGGTGACTTTAATGCCAAGTCATGTGAATGGGCCATGACCTGGACGAAGGAGCGAGGAAAAGTGGTCACTAATATGGCCGCCCGATTAGCTCTCACGATCCTAAACAGGCAGCGTTCACCTACCTTTAGAAGAAGAGGCTGCCGCCAGGCTATCCTAGGCATCACCATGGCTACTCCAGGCGCTGCTAGCCAAATATAGGAATGACAAATACTCGAGGGCTACACAGCAAGCGACCATCAACACATAAGCTTCCAATAGGGATGTTTTCCCCCAAAGATTAGTATGGTCCAAAAACCGAATGGGAAAAGAAAGGGCTGGAACTCAAAAAGTCTTAATTCGGCCTAGCGGAGAGTACGATTAACGTGATTGTACAAAGCTGCAATACAGTAATGCCAAAACGGGCGGGAAAGATCAACAAACCAATTGTGTGTGGGTGGACCCCTGAAATTGCCGAACTCAGAATCCACTGTTTTGCACTCAGGCGAAAAGTACCTAGGTCATGCAAGAAAGACAGAAATGCAACTCAAGCCAACAGGACATACATGGTGGCAAAGAAAACGCTAAATCGTTTCATGTAAGAAAGTAAACGCAAAAAATTGGTAGAGGTTCAAAGAGCACGGAAAAAGTGTATGGACGAACACCGATCGCGACCAGGGATCCTAAAACGATGAAGCTGATTGTGAAGGAACTTTTTCCCAAGCATGAAAGCTGAATCGTCTTAATGGACGCGCTGACTGAAGCATATCCTCCTTTTACTAAGGAGGAACTGTGGACAGCAGCATTCAAAATGGCTTGCGGCAAGGTGCCGGGCCCAGATGAAATTCCAACAAAGGTGGTAAAGGAGATAGCTAAAGAGTATCCGTACCGGCTTCTGAACATCTTCAGCTCTTGCCTCAGACCTGGGGTTTTTGCAAGAGGTGGATAACGCAAAAGCTAGTCCTATTGGACAAGGGGAAAGAACCACCGACAACTCCATCGTCCTACAGATCACTCTGCATGCTGTAACAAAGTTACAAGCACCCCGCTAATGTACGGCCCTGCGGGCCCATAATTAGAAGTGGGGAACAACACCCCCAGTCCTTATAAGCGTAAGCTTGTCCCGAAGGCAGGCTGTCTTCAGTCTGGTCTTTACCCTTGTGCCTGGTACTCTCGTGCGTACCAACTCCAACCCCCTTTACTGTTCTCGAGCCGGAGCAATGATCCACCAGGACGCTACCAACCCTCTACGATGCCATGCTATTCAAAAGGATCAGGCACCTCCTCAACTTATTTTCAGGGAAAGAGACGAGATTTTCCAGCGCTTTTGGGACAACAGGTCCATTTCAACCTTGTAATTCTTTTTAATTCACCTCTTTAATTCAGTGAGATGGGTACATATTTTGGACGTCTTGGAAAGAAGATTTAAGGTACCTGGTTATCTCCTTAGGATCATCAGCGACTACTTTGATGACAGATGGCAGATGGTCCTGACAGATGGTCTGACTCCTGGAACGTCGTATACGACAAGGCCTTTACGATGGACCTTCAAGACGGAGTGAGATTGATTGGTTTTTCTGACGATCTGGCTGCGATGATCACGGCAAGAACGGAAGAAAAATTACAGCTGCTGGTGGCCAATGTCTCCTAGAGAGTAAAAAATGATCTCAGAAACCACCAACTACAACTGGCGAATGAGAAGACCGAGGTTGTAGTCCTAACTAGACAGAGGTACTTTAGTAAGCCGTTTATATCGGATATCGTGGGGCATGGCATAGAAGCCGGGAATGTGCTGAAGTACTTCTGTACCTATGTTTAGGAGAAGCTTACCTTTGCAACTCAAATTGCTAAGGCAGCAAACAAGGTGGAGAAAATGGTTGTCATACTGTCAAGGCTTATGCCAAACATAGCTGGCCCAAGAAGAACAAAAAGGCGAATACTATTAAGTGTGGCAAACTCCATCATGTTACGTGGAGCAGAAGTATGGGCAGATGCACTGAAAATAGAATGTCGTCGGAGACTGCTTCTGGCGGTACAAAGGAAAGGTGCACTTCAATTGGCTTGGGCCTATAGATCTGTGTCCTGTCCGGCTGTGATGGTCATTACAGGATTTATTCCCATTGACCTGTTAGCAGCCGAGAGGAAAAGAATCTATGAGGTGAAAGGTAAAAGAGTAGACGCAAACATCCAACCTCAAGAGAGGGCTGCTACCATCGATAAGTGGAAGCTGCCATAGAGATTAGAAGAAAAAGGCAGATGGACTGTAAAAATAATAGGCGAGATACTACCGTTGATTAGCAAGAAACACGGGTAGGTGAATTTTCACCTCACCCAACTACTGTCTGACCATGGCCATTTCAACGCCTAACTTTTCAGGAGTAACCAGAATTAGATTCCCAACTGTGACTAATGTCCGAAAGTACTAGATGAGGTCGAGCACACGTTCCCAGAGAAGATCCTAAATAATCCCTACAAGCAGGCACAATAAGTTGGAAGCTGAAGCACGGCTTACTGGCCTTACCCTCATGTACTTAAAGTAATGCGAAAGCGGTCCCGAAGATATGGTTTGGCGGTGAAAAGTAGTTAAGGTTTAGTGGGTGGGTTCCGTTTGGTAAGTCCCACACTGACATTCGTTCCTCGTGGACTGGGCGCCCATGTGTGCCTCTCACGTGTATGTTTATTTTGTACATATGCGTGATGTTAATATACTGAGCGCGCAGCCCCGAAAGTTCGAATGTGGTCAGTGCATGAGCATTTTCCGTCTTTACTCCTTCAACAAAACAAAAAAAGAAAAAGAAAAACACATGCTTTCTGTGCTTCTGAGATAGCAGTGATCGTAAGAATCATTACGTTAAGAAAGATTGGCCAGCTCGAGAACGTAATAGAAACTGGATCAAAAAATGCTATGAACAAACCTTTGGTTGAGCTGGCTAAAATTTTACTTCCTCCTTTGCACATCAAAGTCGGTTTGATGAAACAGTTCATGAAAGCTTTGGATAAGGAAGGAAACGATTCCCAGCTTTATCGACCACGGAATTTTAAAAAAGGAGTCTTTAATGGACCTCAATTTCGAAATACGTTAAGAGATAAAACGTCCATTACCACGATGAATGTTAAGAAATGAGATGCATGACTGAGCTTCAAGAATATTGTTGAGAATTTCTTAGGCAATCACATGAGTGACAACTACAAGGAATTGGTGTCCGACTTGCTCAAAAACTATACAAAATTGGGTTGCTTGATAAGTTTCCAACTAAAAATTCCTGTACAGGAACCTCGGAGGATCCTGCATATGTTCCTGTAGATGATACCGCACACGAACCTATACAGGTAATCTTGATGCATCCTGTACAGGAATTTAGCGAAGGGAACTGTAGATGGTCCTGCAAAGGAACCTGTATTCGAGATAACCTTTGAATGATCCTACACAGGCTCCTGAACGGAGCCAATTGAGGTGCGGGTTCATGTGCAGGAAAATGTTTAAGATCCTATACATGAACCGGCGTAGGAACTAATTCACGAGGGTTTGCTAGTGGCTTGGCTCTCTCGATGGTGAGTTGAATCTTCAAGGAAATAAAAGGAATGTAACTTTGTAGTTGTAAGCGACATCATATTGGCGATGGCTTTCTGTAAAGGCACTTCTGTTAAAATGTATGTTTTTTTAATATATCCTTCCAAAGGATTCAAGATTATCCTTCCAAAGGATCAAGATTACCTTACAGCTTCGTGTGCAAGTTCGCGTGTAGTAACATGTGCAGGACCCTCCAAAGTTCCTATACAGGAAATTTTAGGTGAATTGCAAGCTATACTTTCTTAATTCCCATCTGGAAAACTTCCCAGGAAATCTTGAAGATTACAGTGAGGAAGAAGGAGAACGCTTCCATCAAGGAAATAGAAAGATTTTACCACGGTAGGTGGAATACGAATATACGCAGAAAAAAATGTAATATTTTCTTATCAATAAATGTAGAGGGCTTCTTGTAACTGTAACAGTATAAACTGTTCTTAATAAGGGGGTGAAAATGTCAAAATCATACGATAAGTAATGTGTAATCAACTGACTTTTTGACATTACTGTGAAAATCGTCACATTACACCATATTCCCACTTAGCAAGGAAGGAGTTTTATCAAAAATTACAAAATTTTGGATGGCACAACTTGTTCACAGCTCACGTACACTTGGGAGTTTATTAGAACAAGACGTTTTTGTGTTCCTTAACTGTTTCAGCTGACTTCTATGGATATAAGGTAAATCCGAGAGCTTTTGTTGTGTGCCGCGATATTATGCCCGCGTATTCAGAAGTCGTTCCCGAGTTCACCACCTCTCAGTTACGAATGCATTTCCAAACTATTTTACAGATCGCAACTCGTGTAATAGTGTAGTGGTTAAGACAATTAACTCTCGTACTTAGGCTTATACGTTCGATTCCCCCGCCCATTGCGCGCGAAATTGTAATTGCATTATAACCGTTGTAACTCACAAATACCGATTAATTACAAGTATATCCGAAAAAATATATAATAATTACCCGGTTGCTTATTTAATAATTGTTTTTTAGCAATACTTTCTCAGAATTTATTGTTCTGTCTAAACTATATTCTACACTGTTAACCTTAGTTAGATCTCTTTATATTATTCGTTAAACTAACATGATAATTCTCAATTGCAGCATCGAGGAACTGTGAAGAATAGCGACTGGATCGGTAAAATCTTTCGATCCGCAGGTCAGCCACACTTGAGAATTGGTACTGTTAGCCACTAATGATAGTCATATTTAGTTGCCTATAATCGTGACGTTTACTGAACTGTCGTCTTGTCTATACACGTACTCGGAAGATCAGTAGAGACGAAAATCCATTGCACAGAGCTTTCGAAGACAAGAGAGTTTGAAAGAATAAATGAATTCGTTATCATGGTTTTGCTGACGATGATACTCATAGAAAAAATTAAGAATAAAAAAACTGAATGGGTTTTTAGATTATGGTGTTATGGGATTTCGGGGATATAGAGCTACTTACCTATGACGATGTTTCATAAGAAAAACTCACGAAATTTTTCTGTTTTCCCAATCCGGATTTTTCTTCTGAATGTGGTTACGGGATTTTGAGGTTATCGGGTTATATTATTGCGAGGTAAGGATATTATGGAGTCATGAGGTTATAGGGTTACCAGATTAGGGGGGAAAGTAAAAATGGTACAGGGTAAATAATTTTTGCAGTTTAAGTGGTTTATTGGGTGTTTTTGTGGTAATGTCAAAATGGATAATTCTGGATAAACATCCAGCCGACAAGATAAGGCTCCTAGAAAAAAAATGCGGGTTCCTGTCACAACAAATTATATCGTTTAATTCTGAGTTAAATTCAATTTGAGTACGTACCAATAAAGATTGAAATAATGGGTCAACTGCCTTATTTCCAGGATCTTTTTTTCAGGATACATAGAGAATACACTTTGTTTTGTCAGGCATTACAGTCATTATTGAATCAGAATTTCCTTCGCTATATTTCAATTCTAGGAATCTCTGTCTTAAAATCTTTATTGTAAACCCAACTATAAATCAAACAAATATGGATTTTGAATAGTAGATAAATCCCAGAAATTTACATTCTTGACCAGGATTTAAATTACTCTTTTTTAAAATTTTTTATAAAACCAAGGCTTTCTAAAACTTCTCGTTTCCCTATAATATTATTAAAGCTGGTTTCTTTTTGAAATCTTATGTTTTCGGTATTGCTGATTTTTTACGTGCGCGTGATCATGGCCTAATCGTGGCGGTGCGCTGTTTCGGGAATAAGGAGTTCAGCTACGGCTCTGGATTATCAATGTTTGTTTTTGAGATGCTAAGCTATCCTTTAAGCAAAAATAAATCGATTTTTGGGACCCGTTACACGGGATTCCTCCCTTAAACCAAAAAGCAAACGTATTAACTGATAAAAAGTCCCATCAAATTCAAACCTCAAAAATTTTCTGTGCAATTCAGCAATTAGGACGAAGTTTTAATTGCATTTCTATAATCTTAGAGCCTAAAATGTTCGAGTTTAATGAATTTATTTAGATTTTCATGATTCAAAATAAATGTATAGGTACCATTTCGTTTTTGAACAAGAAAAATGAAGAAAGAAACTGATCAACTAAGTGTTACACACATCAAAGGCCGCTTTTGACTTGAGTTGATAAACCTAAAGTCTGAGGTTAGGGTCTCCCAAGTTTAAAAAAATTAACGTAATTTTTTAGTCATTTTACGTACAGAATTATTTAATATCTCCTCTTCGATTTCCTCGTAGGTTCCTTCGTCGTTTCCCTCCAGGAGTCCCTCCTGAATTATGGCTTGGAATGAGAATCCTGTTTCCGGTAATACCTGAGCGGGCCTTTTTAGTTTTTGAAGTTCCCGGATGCCGGTTCTTTGTTGATTTTGGAGTCTTAGAAGTGTTCGCTAACACTTTAGATGACTTCAAATTTTCTGCTAAGCTGTTGCCGAACAAGAAATTGTTTTTACCACAGTAGTATGCAGGCTATCGACTGAACTTGTTCCAAAATAATTCGAGCATCTCTTAAAGAAGAGTCCACAATGAGATTTAAAAAACCGACGTAGCACTGACTTGACGTATACTTGAGATAGCAGTAGCATGGACATGATGCGCACTCTCCTTGACAAGGCTGATTCTTATGACAAAAGAGCAGTTTTCACCTCAACATTAAGTTTAGCTAGTTCAATTAAATGACAATTGCTAGATGGGGAACATTTCTTTTATCTCCATTTGAAATAAATTTACACTTTAAG
Source organism: Belonocnema kinseyi (assembly GCF_010883055.1). Classification (NCBI taxonomy): domain Eukaryota; kingdom Metazoa; phylum Arthropoda; class Insecta; order Hymenoptera; family Cynipidae; genus Belonocnema; species Belonocnema kinseyi. The sequence goes on along the minus strand of NC_046657.1, from coordinate 18,858,291 downwards.
TATGTTTAACCATCGGATGGAAAATTGTTCGTGTATTGCCAGGGCTAAAACCCGCTCTTTCCCATAATTCTTCTCGAACACTATTTTAATCTCAACTTTAAGAGCTTTTTGGATGTTCCATCCTTCTGAGAAGTCGACTGAACGTCTGGGGGTTGTTGAGAATCATTATCTAACCCAAGGGTGAAATGATTTTCGCGTTTCATTTTTAGGACCTGTCTCAACTACAACACCTAGCAGGTCTTCTTTTCTATCATTATGCCTCGAAATTTATAAACAACGTGACATAAATACCTCCGTTGCTCTACATACAGGACAGCTGTGTTAAATCAGGTAAGCACCTGAAATATAGGCAGGTAGGCAATGAAACTAGAAGCTTGTTATATACCAGAAGAACTTGAAGAAGAGGACATCCCCTGTGGGCATCCCCGTGACGCTATTCCACTGACTAGGCCTTCGCTCCATGTGGCTTTAGTCGACTCAGGGGTAGCATGCCTCCTATTCTGTTTCTTCCTATTCCAGAGTTCCAGCTGTTCCAGCTTGTTGGCTTCTATGCAGCGGGGAAGATAAAATCACCTCATTCCTGATGATTTACCAGAAGTCTCAGGTCCTCCCTCGCAAGTTGAATAATGAAAACCACTCTGCTCTCCTTAAATGCCGATGGCACGTCTTTTAGGGCAAATCTTGTCCTAAATATTTTTTTCAAAAAAAGGACGACGAAATCCATGACTTTTTCAAGGGCGCTGAATAAACGCCACGCGCCCTTGGTGATTTAAAGGGGCAGTAGGACCCAGTGGCCCACTCCATCTTCTTGATACAAGCGACCTTGGCTGTGAAATTTCATGCGGTCTTTTGCCTCACTTGGCTCCAGCTTTCCACCTTTCCAGCTTTTTTATGAGCCCCAGGCGAGCTTCCGGATATTTTCCCAGGATATTGTGGATTTTCGATGTGTCCGAAATGTTTTTTGATTCCTTGCAGAAGCCTCTCCAATCTTCTTATTCATAACTTCCAATGTTGTAACTGTATTTATGCTTAGCCGTTTTATAGATTTCCCAGTTTCAAAGGTTTCCAATGAATGGAAATGTAATTTCACTTTTTTCACAAACAGCATTGATAACAGGGGGTCAGATCCTCTCTGTATGGCATGATGATCATCGTTTTATTAGACCCATATATAATAAGTGACTAATATATGATAGGATTTCAGTAAAACATGTAGAACCAGCAACAGAAAACACAATAAAATGGTGCTTACTGATTTATCTCTTCCGAAATAAATGAGACTATTGTAAAGGAATTAGAACTTATTTAATACCCCTTAGCAAAAAGCGCAAAAAGCAACTGGCAGATGGGAATCCCCATTTCTCTCCAAATTAGTGAAGTTAAAGGGCGATAGATAGTGCTGACGTCGCAATTCTCGCTACATGTCGAATAAAAATGGAGAGATTATAAGGTGAATGATTATCCAGGAATCGATGTAAACTTTATCTTTCGTTTTTTCTGTGAAGATAGATAGCACAACTCGTGAGAAAAACTATATAATTTGGACTGAAAATATACAGATGAATGAAGTAAAGCTATGGAAAATTACGTCCGGTACAAGCATAAAATGGCCCAGTTTGTTTTTAATGATGATTGAAGTCTAGCGATACTAATGTTGTAAATGGGCACAACACCTTTTAATAAATTATATTTTTTTATTAGACATGATTTCATACTTATGGAATACATTTTTCGCGTTTAGTTTAAAAAAATGAAAATTACTCTTATCCTACGGGAAAAAACAATGATAAAAGGCAGAATAGGCTGCTACGTTATCAGTTGTTTGAATGTCGAAAAATATCCCTGTAAAAACATTACGTACAAAATGTTATCAGAATTGCAAACTCAAAAATCTTGACATAAATTAATGGTAGTTTAAAAAACATTATAACATAGAACTTCAAACTTTTAGTGATTCTTTACGATTTGAAAAATTAGTTGCTCCTGTTCTTTAATGTTGTTGAAAGATTTCCTGTATATAGTTGCAAGACTGACAGATCGTGCAGAAGAATCATTAAACGATTTCAATCATTTTCATAAGCGCCTCTTTTGAAACTTCAAGTTTCGATACCTGTAGAGCGTGTTGAAACACGATATTTGCTTCCGTAGGGTTAAAACATTTTGCTTCAACTCTGGGGTACACAGGCAGGTAGGTAGAAATACCTACTCAATAGATTTGCCATGAAAAATAATATGCACTACTAGGAATGTAATACAACGATCGCAACTCGTGTGAAAGCAGTCCTCGCTTCGCTCAGGCAGCAAATTTTGCACTCGTTGCAATCGCTGTGTTTCACCCCTTATAATGCAACATACTATGTATTGTCCCAATTGTTTCTTATTAATGTTATCTTTTCTTTTTAATTGATGTATTTAATTTGTTTATGATCTTCAAAGGTTCCTTTAAACGACAGCCCATTAGATGCTTCGATTTATCGGTTTAGGACATTTTTCCTGTAGCAGAAGTTTTGCTTAAAAAAGAAATTGAAAATGTCACATTCAACAATCTAAAACATATTGTTTTTACATGATTTTATTGTTTGATGTTACTCAAACATGCAATATATATTCAAAGCAATTTGACAATAAGTTTTAAGATAACGTGGAACGGGGTAATTTCGAACATGTGGGGTAAATTACTTAAGTGCGATTTAACAAAAATCTAGAACCAGTTTAAATTACTTAAAGGGATTGATCCAAATCCTCTAACTAGTTAAAGCATTAATAAAATAAAACCAAATAAACATATAATATAGATTCAGTACTCTTAAAACAATACGAACGGGATAATTTCGGACATGTGGGGTAAATTAAAACATTCCTTAATTGATAATTTTATATCCAAGGAATCTGTATTATCATCGGAGTTGTTAACAATTGATCAGTGAAGATATCTTTCACTAAATTTGAAAATGGAAATCAACACTATCGATCTAAGGTAACTCTTCAAATAACAGAAATTCTTTAATGTCTTTTTAAACTAGATGGAGCTATAAATTTAAATTTTTTAAATTAAATTTTTTCTTTCCCACTACTGCAGATTATATACACTTATTTTTCACAACGTATATTTGAAATGATTTTAGTGTTTGCCGCAGATTGTACATACATTACAACATGTATTATAATTCATTCAGTATTTTAGTTTCACCTCTCTTATCAACCTTAATCACAAATATTTCGTAATAACGTTGAAGTGCGAATGATATAGTAAATAGTGTACATAAACTGATACATTTTTTATATTTTAGTAGACTCATACAGATGGGAATCCTCTTGTCCGCCTACAATTATACAATTTTTTCTATTTTCATTGTTTTTTTAATCACGTTTTAATTTAATTGTATACGGGATGCTACATCTATTTCTGTGTGAAATATTCTTATCGGGATGAGATGGAAAAAAATAAAGTTATCTATATAAGTTTCCATATAGGCTCCGATATGAAAATATAAAATCTCTTTTAGGTTTTTGCTGGAATTAGATTTTTAACGAAAGAAATAAAGCACCTTAAATGTGGAAGATTACAAAAATAATAAATAGTCAAGAGGTCCCTCCTACCCCCAGTAGAACATCCGCAATTTTTAAATTTCTCTTCTCCAATTAAAATGTTACACAGCACAAAAACAATCGTTACGTCAGGGGGAGGGGGCAGAATAAAAACTGTCAGGAATCACCCCTTACAAATATTTACAATGATAAAAGCGAATACGAGTAGTATTTTTTGAACCAATTTCATTCATTTCTTTATTTTCATTGTAAAATACTAATATGGTTACACTATTCGAGAAATTCTCTATAATTTAACTAATTGTATAAGGAGAAAGTAAGAATCGTTATCGGTTTTTTCTACATAATTTTCCAAAATTTTCACTTTCAATTTAATCAACAAAAATTACAACGGTTTTGTTCAAAATTAAACTATTTGGTAACAATTTTAAATTCAACTATTTGGTTTAAAAATCTTCTTGTTGGTTCAGTTCAACTGGTTGAAAAGTCGTTTTTTGGTGAAAATTAATTTTTTTAACGGAACGTTTGACAGTTCCATTCTTCGTTTACAAAATAACTTCTTGGCTTCAAAGTTTAACCATTTGGTTTGAAATTAATCTATCTTTAAGAAAAATCAACTTTTATGCTATAATTTCGTCATCTTGAATTGAAAATTTATCTTTTACAGTAAAAAAATCATCTTGGTTGAAAATTTCATTTTTTTGGTAGAAAACATTTATATTCTTTTTTTGAAAATTGAATTATTTTATTAAAAATGCAGTATATTTAGACTCGAAATCCACGAAACTTACAGTCTTTAATAATTAACTCAGAATGATATTTTCATGAATAATTACCTTATTTCTTCTGTTTTTGGTAAAATAGTTTATAGACGGCCCCGTACAATTGATTTTGGTTAAGATACACCGTGAATTATGTAAATTTACAAACACTCGAACTTGGATTTACGCAATCTTGATTTGCGCCTTACGATAAATGACGCCGCGCCTCAATGTTGGATGAGAGGAGCCGTGGGGTCGAAGGGGTAGGACGTCCTTGGCAGTGTTTAGACGCGCCTGATGTTCACGTTCAGAGAGGCCAGCTTTCAGCTGAAAGTCATAAGAAACGATGCTTAAATCCAAGTTTGAAAGTAATGACTTAAAAAAATATTAGAATAAATAATTAATTTTAGTCAATTATTTTGTTTTAAAGAGACAACATCTGTGGAAAGAACGCAGGAAAGACTCGAATATGAGTGTCGAAGTCTTCCTCCTATCAGCACATTTAGATATAGAGCTGCAAAATATACATATTTGGCTCCTCTAGGGTTCCTAATCCATGGAATTTAAATTATTCACATGACGTACACCCAGATGTTCTGTCCAGAAATGATAGTTCATAGGCCGACATGATGGACAATCGTCTGCTAAATCCAAAAGCCGCAGCCACCCAAACCACTCGCATAATGAATTCAATTATATTAAAATTTTTATCTAAAATACAATAGCGTTTGTGATCCGAAGTCAAATTAGAATGTTCTAAACTTATAGACATTGCACTAAAAGTCACTGTAGTAAGACGGTTTTTCTAGTCGACTTGTTACAATGTGCGGAAAAAAGTTACAATTTTTGTATAATAATGATATTCAGAGGACCTTCGAATTGTTTTATAAGAGCTTTGATTTAAAAACTTTATCAGTGACAAATCAATTCCATTTTACTGTAGGTCTCTTTGCCAATTAGGTTTCAAATGACAAGGTTTTATATCAGAGAAACCAAATGATAATGTTCTAACTCGCGTAGACTAAATGAAAATGTGCTAGAAAGTTGAAGAATCTGATGCTCCCAATACAATTTATATGCGATTTTGAAGCTCGCAGAGTGTTACGTTATAACAATGAACTTTTATCATTTTGAAGAATAATTTATATTGCAATTTTCGTTCGAGCAACTAACTCAATATTGAATCGCCTTTATAATCATATTCTTTAATTTCGCTTAGGCAGGTTTATTATTTTATAACTCTGTAGAGCGCATAGACAGCCTTCAAATCTACTTGAGTACTTTTTAAGCAGATGTTTAAAATTTTCATAGTCTTTTAAACTGTTTCTAGACTTTCACTTTACAACTGTAATCCTCGATCAAGTTTACAAGATATTTTCTAATTTTGGAGTTTGATTCTTTTATTGTAAGGGATAATTACCCCCAAGTGCACTTCAACTTGACGAGGCGGACAGATACTTCTTAGCTTCCGAACGAAACACATCCTAAAACTAGGAGCGAACTTTTCCGTTGTATTCTTAATCAGAATAAATTATATTTATTTTAGGAACAAAAATTTAATTCTTTAAATTACAGGTACACATTTATTCAAAAGCACTGAGTTCGCCATGCAAGTTCGCAGCTTTTCATTTGGTCTCCTTGAGTTATCACCTTGTGTTTTGGTCTCTTCGAGATTAGACATTAGACGTCTCAAAGACGTTGATTGGACTGACCGTAGACATCCTAGGAACAGCCCTAAAACGTTCTAAGGATGTTCATAATTCTGTGCTAACTAGGAGAACTTTGTCATTTGGACAGGTCGATATCACTGTTCATTCAAAAAATTAAACTGGAATAATGTAATTTGTAAAATCATTCGAAAAGTTAAGCACAGCTGCCTGTCGGAAAATAAATAATATTGTTGTGACTTTTAAATATGTTATATCACTTTATATACAATTTGTTGATAATTATTATTTCTACGGAATTTCCCATATTTCTTCTCTTCTATTACTTGGAGGAAATTTTTTTCAAACTCTGATAATAATAAATAATAACACTGGGCAAAGTATGGTTAGTTCTCATACTGTAGGGTAATCAGAAGATCAGTATTTTAGCCCTATCACTATTTTTGTTTCAAAATTAAGCAAGAAAAAGTAAAATTTCAAAGAGACAGGATTTTAGATTGCCCAAAAATAATGTTTTGAACCTACTATTGTCTCATTTAAAAGAAGAAGCGTGGCGGATTTCTAAAGCCATGCGTATTTTTGGTACAGTCTGTCAAGTTAAAGCGTGGGTGGCTTTACTCGCAGTCGGTAAGGTGTATCGACATGATTTTGGTGTCAAAATATTAAGAAGAGCTCCC
>NC_046657.1:18834619-18851537 GCF_010883055.1 Belonocnema kinseyi | reverse complement strand
ATGAAAGAGGGAGCTCTTCTTAATATTTTGACACCAAAATCATGTCGATACACCTTACCGACTGCGAGTAAAGCCACCCACGCTTTAATTTGACAGACTATAACTATTTTCAAGAAGGTGATCGCTAAGTCATGCTCTATGCCACGAATGATTAATAAGGAGACCTAACTCCGTTCCCCCACTTGGTAATAGAAACATTACCGTAAGTGATACGCACATTACTGAAAGATCTTAGATTTGAGTGCGCAGGTGCACTGTTGTCCTCTTCCTATACATGGAAAAGTGTGCGATTGAGAAAGTTTGTCAAATTGACGTAAGTTGAGAGGTTCTGTTTGTTTGTTTTGATGCAAGTGTCAGAAATGTGTTCTAAGCCCTGAGGTGTCAAGTTCCAGGTTGTGGACGAAGTTACACGCCGAAGAAGGCAAATACACTTCGTTTTTTTAAAGCCTTCACTGTAAGTACAATAAACGTCTAATATATTTTATTGTTTTACCTAACTGTGATTTAATTTGTGCCTGCGGAGATTTTCTCAGAGCTTCTCAGAGCCTTGAGAATCTTTAGCCTATTTATCATATTACAAATTTCCTTCTCAAAACCTGTTCACACAATTTTCAAACAAGTACCGAAAATACTGTTTATATATTTATTTTGTGTATCTTTCGTATGATGATCAACAAAAGAACACAATCTCTAACTTACGCCAATCTGACAGACTTTCTCACTCGCACACTTTTCCATGTATAGGAAGAGGACAACTGCGCACCTGCGCACTCAAATCTAAGATCTTCCTGTAATGTGCGTATCACTTACGGTAATGTTTCTATTGCCAGTTTCAGATGGCTTCCCACTGGCAGTTGGGTCTCCTTATTATTCCTTCGTGCTCTATGCCCGTTCCGTTTTTACTAAAAACAAAACAAACTCCACATTTCAGTAGTTTCTTTTTAACATTTCTCTTCTTTTAGTATTATAGACATATATCTAAGAATTGCAATGAATTTCAAAAAAGTGTTACTTATTAATTAGGGAAAATTGGGGAAATTACAACCATGTCCAATATACAATGTCTCCGTTTTTTTATCGCGAAATGTGTTGAAATTTTGAAAATGTACGGTAATGAAGAAAATTGAAGAAAATCTTAAAAACTTTTTGACAAATTAGTTTGCAATCTCATGGAAATTTACACGGAATACATTTTCGCATCAATATCGTAATTGGGTATATATTTTAAATAATAAATACACTGAATCTCTAAAGATTTGAGAAGTTCTGCAATTAGGAATTTCATAGATACGATCTCGAAAGGGGCTTCCACTCCTGCGACGTTTACATTCCGGGGTAATGTGTGAAAACGCACACAGGCCCACTACGCGCACGCGCAAGACAGATTAAAGAGAGCGCGCAATTACAAGCATCTGACTCTGAAATAGGGCTAGGGTAGTGGGTTAAAAATTCAGCTCGCTCTTTTGGAGTCTATCGCTCGTATGTGTGGAGTGCTCGTTTATTTGAAGCTCGTATCCTTTGAGTTCTTTAAATAAATAGAGACTGGGTGTTTCAAATAATAGAGGAGTAAATGATTTCAAGGAAAGAGTCGGTCTGATTATGAATGAGAAAGCAACACAGCACATCATAGAATATAAATGTGACGCATCTCGAGCAAAGAGACCTTAGGGTTAAAAAATCAATTTTTAGATTTTCGATGCTAGTGATACATTTAAAATCGCTCGTCCATATTAAGCAAACATTAAATTTGGATTAATTGACGTCTTCACTAGTTTTTTGAAAGATGTCGGATTTAATTGACCCAATTATTGAATTTGTTTGAAGACATTTTTCATTGGCATACGGGTCTTACGAAAATACTTAATTATAAAATATGCATTTCTTAAATTATTAGATTGGCAAACGTTTCGAACACGGATAGGGGTCGAAATAAAGAAAATTAAAGATATCCGCTCCGCTTTAAATCACGAACAAAACTGAAACAGTATTCACAGAGGTGCTCCAATTTTACAACTTACGAGGTTCAAAGGAATGGTGCTTTAGTTATTAAAAGGGATGTGGCTATAATTCTACCTGAAAATTGAGATCACCGATTCCCGGTTTCCTTTAGTAGACGACAACCGTAGTGACCACGTGTTCTCAAAATTTGTTTCTCTTTACAAAAGGATAGTATATTTTTGACAGTTTCTCCACGTAGGTTCTTAAATTAACAGCATTCTCATTACCAGTGATATGACACATTTCCAACATTAGACAATATCGGCATCAGGATCGATGTAAGGTTTTTGTTTTGTTTTTAAACGCCGCAGTTATGTCATAATGCCCGAGAACTCTTGGAATTCGCTCAAATAGAACTTCAACATATAGAATGCTAATAAAAGACCTAATTTCCGCGTTTTGAACTATTTCGTCAACTCTGCGTTGTTCATTTTAGGGCCAAAATATGTAATCTGAAATTTATATTATCCTTAACAAGTTTTTCCGGGTAAAAGTTGTCGCGAAGTGTGTCTTCCACTAATAGCAAATTTTCTTGATGATATTGTTTATCCGAAAGAAGAATGGCTCTCTCAACCATATTAAAAACTACACTTTTTTGCACTTCTGTGGGTGATTTGAATCAAAATTTAGGCATCTACCAGACCAGGTGGGTTTGCGATACCAATTATACTTTATTTCTTGAACGTCATTCCTGTGAAGAGTTACATCCAGAAACTTTATCGCCTTATTTTGTTCCTTCTCTAGCGTGAATTTAATCTTATAATCATTTGAATTGAAAACTTTTAGAACGTTTTCTAGTTCGTTTTCCGGAAGAGCTACTAATATGTCGTCGACATAACGGACATACAACGGTACTTGAAAACCTATTTTCGGTAAAATACTTGTTTCCAGATCGTCCATAACTAAGTCCATGGAATTCTTGTTTTTTCGCTAATTTGATTCTACCTACTACGAACCGCCTCGACTGCCTTTTCTTTCGGCACATTTTTAAAAGGGGAAACCACGTAAGTGTCCCGATCTTCTAATAATGCATTAACTTTCGCGTCATCATTTTCTCTTTTCATCGCATTATTAGAAAATCGGGACACTTACGTTAGAAAAAGTAGGGATATAACTAAAAAAAATGCAAAGGAAGTCACAACACTAATTTAAAAATGGAAATCGAACAAATGTATTAATGACCTCACCGCAAAACAGTTAAAAGCTTATCACGCTAACCCTTCGGGATTATATGGCCTTCCAAAAATTCACAAGACAGGTGTTCCACTTAAGCCGATCGTTTCTTATGTAATTAGTGCTACTTACCTATTAGTAACATTTAACAAAAATATCATTGCAAATAATATTAAAGCTCCTAAATCTTCACAGGAATGACGTTCAAGAAATAAAGTCTAATTGGTATCGCAAACACACCTAGTCTGGTAGATGCCTAAATTTGGATTCAAATTACCCACAAAAGTACAAAAAAGTGTAGCTTTTAATATAATTGACAGAGTCATCCTTCTTTCGGAGAAACAATATCATCAAGAAAATTTTCGATTAGTGGAAGCCCACTAAAGATAAATTAATTAATTTGCGAAATAGCGATATTGTTTATGGAATTTAGTGCAAAGGTCAAAATTGCAAAGCGGTTTACATAGGAAAAACTAAACGTCCGTTAGGAGTGAGGGTTAAAGAACGCAAGAAAGATATAAATAAGGTCTCCAACAAACAGACAATGCTCACTTTGCATATTATTGAGAAAGATCATTTTTTCCATTTTGATAACGCGAAAATTCTTGCGAATGAATGTCACTATGGCAAACGTCTAATGTTGGAAATATGTCGCATCGCTGGGAATAAGAATGCTGCCAATTTCAGAACCGACGCGGAAAAGCAGTAAAAAATATACTATCCTGTTGTAAAGAGAAACAAATTTTGAGAACACGTGGTCACTACGGTTGTCGCCTACTGAAGGAAATCGACAATCGGTCATCTCAATTTTCAGGTAGAATTATGACCACAGCCCTTTTAATAACTAAAGCACCGTTCTGTTGAACCTCGTAAGTTGCAAAATTGGAAGATCTCTGGGTTCAAACAAGCATAGAAGCCTTACTGCAAGCTTGCTTGTCCCTATTGAAAAATCCCATGCAGGAAACTATATAGGAAACTACTTAGGAAACTATATAGGGAACTACGTATGAAAATATCTGGGAAACTATATAGGAATCTATATAGGAAACTACATAGGACAATATATCGGGAACTATGTAGGAAACTATCTGGGAACCTATATAGGAAACTACATAGTAATTGAGACCATATCATATGTAGTTTCCTATATAGATTCCTACATAGTGCCCTATGTAGTTTTATAGTATGGCCTTACCCGCATAGCTATACCTAAACCTAGGTTAAAACGTAGGTTCATATCCACCGAAATTTTTTCGGTTTTAATAAAAGTAAATTAATGCGACAAATTTTTTTAGAGAATTCAGTTTTTTATGGAAGGAGCTCTAATTAATAGAATCCAGTATAGAAATCGATTGTACATTTGAATGTATTTTAAAATGGTTGGGTTTTTAAAATTGAAATACTAGTGAAAAATAATAAGGTTTTTTCCATCGTTCCTAAAGAGAAAAAAAAACTATGTATTGTGTAAAGTGCGAAAACATTTATTAACATTTCGGACATCAAAAAAGCTATGGGAGTTGCCAGGATGCAGCCGCCTCGCCAATAATTACGAAGTTTCACCTTGAGGCATTTTTATATCCTTGACGATTAATCTCAGTTGCGAGAAAGGGTAGTACTAGCGCTGAACGCCGGCCAAATTCGGAACTAATACTTTGACCGAATCCAATTCAAATGAGCGAGGGTTCTGCACTTGATATCACAAAATTTCTCGAGTCAGCACCAAACTCACAAGATATATTCCTAATTAAAGTAAAAATTAAAAAAATATATTTTTTTAACGCAAATTTGTACATGAAATTATGAAAATATCCATACATACGTAATATATTAAAAATATTTTCATTTAAAAATTAGTTGGTGAAATATAAGTTAGTCTTCGGAACTAAAAAAGAAACAATTAAAAAATATAGGCAATTTTATTTTTTTCCGCTCATAAATCAAAATTTACGAAATTTCTGATATTAATGTGCAATTTACAATGAGTATATATTTAATATAAATTATTGTTTATTATATCCGGTCTAAATCGCGCGCCAACAGCGACCAATGATAGTCGCTGCGCCAGGCAAGCGCAGTAGCTCAACATGCCAAAGTTGGGATCACTGCGTCAAGGATATAAAAGTGCTTCAAGTTGAAACCTTGCACTAATGGTAATGCTAATGGGAAAATCCTTGAAAATTATGCCATTACTAAAATGTTTACAATCTTCGCACCAGACAATTTTACTCTTCATCCACATAATAACGCAACTTCTAGAATCGTTGACATAGGCATAGCCAAAAATATTAATTTCGAGCTAGAATTGCAAGTCTTAGACGAATTTTCCTCCGACCATAGCCCAGCTAAAATCACTCTGAATAGTATTACTGCTTTACAAACGCATAATGCTGCCGGTCCATCAAGAAAAGTCGTAACTACATTTCGGATGAGTCCCCTGCCATCCCAATTTCGATTAGGTTGAGAGGACACTCATTCGAAATGTAGTTACGACTTTTCTTGTTGCGACGGAAGAACAGTGATATTCCTGGCGGACAGAAATAACCGAATGGAGCTTCAGGCAGTGGTCACTCAATGCTTTAGACAGGGGCGGTCAACGCAATGGGAAGAAAGCGGCAATAGATACCCAGAGCTAGCGCTGCGTACAAGTGGTCTGTGAACTAGATCGTATGTGCATGTGTCAGTGCACGTATATGTATGTATAGTTCTTTCATGCGATTTCGTTTTATTATAATTAAAAGAAAACGAAAGACTTAAAGCAAAATTTGAAGAATATGAGACAAAAGACAGATAAGCAACATTTTTTAATGCCTTTATATCATATTTCCATAATTTTGCACAAATTCTTTCATATGGTAATACGCAAAGGAAAATTTGCAAACACAAGTTTTTCAGATTGTCGGTTGCACATGACAGTTTTCAAATTCCAGGGCCAGTCGACCGTCAATGCTTTCGATTTCAAAAGTCAACCTTCCCTTGCCCCGTTCACGTTGTTCACGAAGTACGTTGCCTTTGAAAACAACAACAACGAACAGTTACCGTGATTACTGTTGACCATTCTGGAAATTTTGAACTTAGACTAGTGAGTGTCGTGCGGGGAACACGATCGCTGCGCAATCTGGCGTATACTCCTAACGGGACGAAATTATGTTCAAACACTCTCGCTATTATGAGTGACCACCGCCTGTGGAGCTTCTACAAAGTACTTGTAAAGACCCCATTCGGTTCCACTATAAAAAGGCGAACTGGTTGAAAATGCGAAATATTATTAACAATGAATTAGTATTATATTCAAAGCTCAATTCAAGGGACACTGTAAACTGTTGTGTTGACTCTCTTGTCAGTGTCATCAATAAAGCCACTTGTTTAATGATCCCCAGAAAAACGGCAGAATACAAACAGAAACCCCTGCCTGCATATATTAGAAAAATGATTAAAGATAGAAACAATTTGCGAAACATTTACCAAAGGACGAATCGTAATGCTGTAAGTAAAATAAAAAATAAGTTAGCTAACAAAATAGCAGGAGAATCTTTTAAATTTGAAAATTCTAATTGGAATGAAAAACTAATCAGCTTAGAAATCAGTGGTTAAGATTGATATAATTCTAGTCACTTCAAGCGAAATAAAAAAAGCTGTTATGAGGAGAGGATCGAGCAAAGCTCCGGGGCTAGATGGGATGCAAAATATAATTTTTAAAAACCTGCCAAAAAGGCTTTTGTTCAAATAGCATATATTTTTAATGCCTGTTTATTATTGGTCTATTTTCCAAACCACTGGAAAGCTGCTAATGTCTTGCCCTTTCATAAACCAGGAGAACAAAAATACGCTTCAACTAGTTATCGACCTATCAGCTTACGATGCACACTCGGTTAACTCTTTGAAAAAGTTACCTATTATAGAATCAATATACATGATAAATCAAATAGTATTCTAATACCAGAACAATTTGGATTCAGAGTCAAGAGAAATACAGTACAGTAATTAATTAGACTCAAAAACTATATCAGTGCCAATTTTAATAAAAATATATGGACAGCAATGTTATTGATGCACCGAGAATGATAGAGAAACTTTACTGTCTCTATTCGCCGATGACACAGGAAGGAAGTACACGCAATGATGGGAATCCTAAATTCTCTAATACGAAGGAAAAGTAAACTTAGTATCAAAAATAAAACTTTATTATATAATTTAATTATTAAGCCTACAATGCTGTATGCAGTACCGCTCTGAAATAGTACTTATCAGCCTAATATTCTAAAATTACAAAGGCTACAAACTAAACGCATGCGAATGGTAGCAGATGCACATTGTAGAGATAGAAATATAGATATACACGCTAGACTTGGGATTCCACTTAAAGAGAAATACTTTATAGAATACAGAGGTTTTATGAAACTCAAATAAGTTGTGTTCAGGAATTAAAGGACGCAAAAATACTTAGTAGGGATGAAGCTCCGTTTAAAATGAAATACAAAATGCCTGATCACTTATTGATAAAATAATAAAATTCCACACCTCAGCATCTTGTAATTCGTATCTATGATTTAGTTTGAAAACTCTAACTGTTAATCTAGTTTGTCAGTTTAACACATTATCTATTGGGTTTTTGCGATTATTTTTTGCCGAATGAAACAAACTATGGTATTCCCAGTGAAAGCTGCGCTAACAATACTATCACTATGAAAATAACAACATGAATGAATAGGCCGAATTCGAATGCGTCGAACATGATACCTCGTATAAATATAAGATGAAGTAACAAAATTTTGTGAATCAATTTTTGTAAATATTTACGTTTCGTGACCAACAAAGAGTCTGTTAAGCTAAACAAAACCTCGCACTGATTAGCGAGGCGGATGCAGCTTGTCAACTCCTATAGCTTTTTTTATGTACTAAATGTTAATTAACGTTTTCGGACTTAACAAAATAAATAAAGTTTTTCTCTATGAGAATGATTGAAAAAACATAATTATTTTTTACCAGTATATCAATTTTTCAAGAAACCAAAAGTTTTTAAATACATTTGTATGTAACATCGACTTCTCACTCGATTCTATTGATAAGATCTTCTGCAATTAAAAACACTGAATTCTATGTGTGTAAGGCCATACTATAAAACTACACAGGAAACTATGTATATGGGGAACTATGTAGGAAACTATATTGGAAACTACATGGGAAACTATATAGGATCCGTTCTCAAATTAGTATTTAGTTTCCTATATGGTTTCCCATAAAGGTTCCCAGATAGTTTCCTAGATAGTTCCCTTTATAGTTTTCTATGTAGTTTCCTATATAGTTTCCGACATGGGATTTTTCAATAGGGTGAAATATTAAGGGAACATTGGAAGAACCTATGTGGAAACTTTAATTGGGGCCAGACTGGGCTTCAAGTATATTGCCCAATTAATAGTTGGGCCACAATCGGGCAGCTCAATCAATGACAAACTGGGCTATTGTCTGGGTTGTAGCGGTCAGCTCAACAAATGCCCAGATTGAGGTAACAAGTCTGGCCTTAGTAGGGCAGCCCACTTTATGCCCAATTAATAAGAAAAGGTACACTTATTGAGTTTATAAAGTTAGAAGCAATAAATAATAAATATCTGTCAGTTTCTTTTTAATTTAACGCTTCTTTATGATTAAAAAACTCTTAGCATCCTCTTATTCCTTCTTTCTTCCATCCCAGTATCTTCCAACAGTAAGCTCAGTTTTAAAAGCATCTGAAGTCGTGTTTTCTGCCATATTTTTGGTTTAGTACAAATACTCAACTGAGTATGGGAAACAGCACAAGGCGATCACTTTTTTTTTATTTCTACACACTAAAAAAAAACGAAAGAACTTTGTAAAAATAACCCCATTTTTTGGAAGCTTGAACGGACTCGAGTACCAGAAAAAATAACGTTCGCAACTGCTTTAGTGCAGACGATAGAGCCCGTCTGCAGAGTTGTGACTCCCGCTGTCGCAAACGTTAACCAATACAGGCGGGGTTTTCGAAATTATAAAATTATTACTCTACAAAAAATGCTTATTTATTGTTGTTTCCCTCTAAAATGTTATTATACTCTGCTGATCTCTTTTTTTAGGAAATGTTGATTTTAATTTAATTCCTTATATTTAATTCGGAAATAGTTTAATTATTTTTAGCATATCAAAAATATAATATCTAAAATATATTATAAACTTACCGTAATGTAAAAAGAAAAATGTTAAAGTATGAACAATATTTAATGTTCAGAATTTTTTTTAAGGATGAGAAAAAACAAAATTTTAGGAAATTAGTTTTCTTTAACATTTTCCAACAAATTATAATAAACAAGCAATATTCATAAATAGTTCATTTACTATGTAAGTTTGTAGTTTAGGAATTATTTTTATTTATATGAATGAAGTATGACTGCTAGATTCTGCTCAAGTCGCTCATTATTTTTCAACCCGTGTGCCAAATTTATTATTCGCACGGCGTTTTTTTATCAGAATTTTCCCGATTTATATATTTATTCATCAACGGATTCAATTTACAATAACTTTACCGAAGTAAATACCAGCTGGGTACAGCCCAAATTTGAACTCTCTATTGCCCTCTATCGATATATAACTGGGTATAATTTTGTGCGATCAGACTTGTTTGCTCCAATAGTGCTTACATTGGGCTTTCTATAGGTGAGCCCAATTGAAGCCCTATTAAGTACAAAATCAAACACTGATCGGCTTTATTAACATAAGTTTTGACAATTAAAACTTCTGACTAATTGGAAAAGTTTCAGGATTTGACTGCGATTATATCGACTGACTCTTATGATTAAAATAATCTGTCAATTAATTTATGATACTCACGCTGGCGGACCGAAGTAACCGAATGAAGCCTCTACAAAGTACCCGTAAAGACCCCATTGGGTCCCCATTCGGTTTCTTTTCAAAAAACTCGAAAAAACAGCAAAATCAACTTTTAAATTGTTCAAATTCGAATTCTACGTTAAAATTCCCTATCAAAGCTCACGGAATAATTGCAATAGATTTTTTTTGCAATAGTAAAAATTTTTCAAAAATGTATGACGTATAACGCCTGTTAACTGCTACGTAGAATCCGAGTTTCAACAATTTAAAATTTTATTTTGCTGTTTTTTCGAGTTTTTTAAAAAGGAACCGAACGGGAACCCAATGGGGTCTTTACGGGTACTTTGTAGAGGCTCCATTCCGTTCCTTTAGTCCGATGGGGCACTACGGGCGTTTCATGGGTACGCCCAATGTAAGCCCAATTAAGAAATCAAACACTAAATCTGCTTTATCAGCATAAGTTTTAATAATTAAAAATTCTGAATCATTGGAAAAGTTCCATGGTTTCGATGAGATTGCATGCACTTACTTATTTTATTAAAATAACCTGTTAATTAATTTAGAACGGCCACTATGGGTTTTCTATGGGTATGTCCAATGAAAGCCTAATCGAGAAATCAAACACTGACTGGCTTTATCAATATAAGTTTTGATAATTAAAAATTCGAAATATTTGGAAAGATTTTAGGATTCTGGTAAAATTGCATTCAGTGTAAAATAATCATTTAATTAATTTCACTTTTTGTTATCTGAGTTTGCCCAGTTTGGCCCCCTTTTGGCGCCCAATTATAAGTTGGGCTAAGCTGGGCCGATTTCCACATAGGAAGAGTTGTGGGCAAGTTTTATTACAATTTTTTTTAGTACTATATATCATACATTCTTGTACACACGTAAGGCGGCATTTTGGAAGAACATTAAAAAAATTCTGCGCAGCCCTAGGTGCTATCCCTGGCGGACCGAAAGGACTGAAAGGAGCCTCTACGAAGTACACGTAAAGACCCTATTGGGTTCCCATTCGCTTCCTTTTTAAACAACTAAAAAAACAGCCAGATCAACTTTTAAACTGTTGGAATTCGGATTCTAAGTTAAATTTTCTATTACAAACTCACGGAGTAATTGCAATACTTTTTTTTTTTTAAATGTCATTAACTTCTGCAGAAGGTGACTTCAAGCGCATCCATAATAGTTCAAGTAGCATGTTGCGCGCGAAGTTTAAAAATAACATTCTCTCTCACTTGCAACGCAGCGTTGTTATCTGCGGTTTCCACTGCGTGGCCCTAGCATCCAGACAAAATTCTCGCGATTACTCCGTTAATTTTGCTGTTTTTTTTTATTTTTTTAAAAAGGAACCAAATGGGGACACAGGGGTCTTTACGGGTACTTTGTAGAGGCTCCATTCGGTTCCTTCGGTCCGCCAGGGATGCAAAATGTTTGCGCAATTGATCAAGTTATAGATTGTCAGGCAACGTTTCTTCAATCTTGCTTCTCAATATTTCCACTTGGCGGAGATTTTCTTATTGGCGGGAAGCTTGTCTGAACCTTCCGATGCAAGCTTCCGAAACTTCTTTGGCAAGATTTGAACAAGCTTAGTCAAACTCTTGTGCTATCTGGGCTATAATGAGTTTTATTTCATAATACCAATTTTTTAAACGCTAATCTAACCTAAAATTGTTAAAAATGTATAAGCCTTTAAAATGTAAAGATTTTTGACGATAGATTTGTTAAGACCTTGATGTCAAACCTTATCTATTAACTCTATTGATAAACAGGATTCTATTTGATCGAAAATCGAGTTTTTTTCGCGACATAATTAAAAACTGCAAGAAAGTAAGTTCTCACAAATAAGCTAAAAAATAAATAAGAAGGTTTTTGGTTCAAACCCAATCTGCAGTGAATTTTGTATAACTTACTTTTTCGCGGTTTTTAATTAATTCATTCAACGAACAATCGGATTGCGATAAAGAGGAACTCTACTTATCAGCAGAACTAATAGATCAAATACTATGCCTTCACAAAACTATGGCCATTTTACTAGTCAAAATAAGACTTAGTTCGAAAATATAAAAATTTTTGTTTAAAAATGTCATAATTCGGCAAAAATCGCAAAAAAACTTAAAAGCGTAAATTTTTGACAAATGTTGATATTTTAAATCCAATCTTTTTTAATAGAAATAACTATTTCCGGTGTGAAACGCCAAAAAATATAAAATTGGATAAAATTGCGAAATATGATGCTGATTTTCGTTTAGAAATCCTAGTTTCAAGTTTAAAAAGAGTAAGGCATAACCTCAGACTTAATATTTTTTGAAAATTTTAATTTTAGCTATAAAACAACTTCATGTTATGTAAAACCAATCAGGTTCTCAACCACGACTGTGATAATATGATGTAAAAAGATGATAGGAAATTAAAATGAAACATGGCACAGAGATTCGGAAAGCTGAATCTTTATTCCATTTTTATTTATTCTTATCTACACATGAACAAAAATACAATCTTATCAAAATTCCTACAGCCTGCAGCCGGTATTTTTAATAACAGTGCTCGCAATAGCCTAAAAAAATTTTCAGGGGAGTGGAAAACTGCAGAAAACCAAAACTCCCGAGAGCATTTGCAGACATATATATTTTCATGCTCACGATCGTGAATTGAAGTTTATTGCAATCCACGTTGATAATTGATTTAAAGAAAAGAAGTGTGAAGAATATAATTATTAATAGTTGATAATAAAAATAAATCGTGAACAGAGTGCTTCGTATTAGGTTAATAATAAATACAACCAGTGCCAATTTTTTAGTGGGTATACATTTCAGATACTCAACTTCTTTAGCACAGATAGTGAATATAAAATAGACCAATTGTTGTTTTTTTCTTTTAGTGAAACATGCCCGGACTATGTGGATGTGTTCAGTGGGATCAGCGGAGGTTCATCTTCCCCGAATTCTGCGTCCAAGGCATGGCGTTCGTCATCCCGGAGAGCCCTAACTTGCCCTAAACCCATGTTTATCATCGCTGGTTCGTTATTTATATCATATATTCTAAAAAAATGCCGCCCTCTAGGTCCGCTAAAAATTCCAAATACCTCATCATATATATTTCCCAGCGTAATAAATGTAGTATATGGTTCTATAAATTTAAAACCTGATGGGTCGCTATTTGTTTTCACTTTAACCGTATTGGGAGGAAAACGGTGTTTGTGAAATTGTTTGTCCCAACGATACCAAGTAATAGGGCTAATTCCACGAGAATCATGAAATCTGGGAGGAGGAACAGGATCTGGAAATGAACGAGATCTTCTAGAAGAAGGTCCACCAGTGAAGCTTTCACCAGGTATACGGTTAAATTGCGAGCTTAATTCTGCAAGAAAAAATAAAGATAGATAAATATTAATACTTACAATATATTTAAATTGGATAGATTTATTACAGGCATCCCAGGTTTTATGTATTATACAAATACACAGTGGAACAAATGGTTTAGAATTTTAATTTGTTTTGTATAATATTTTACACACTTCTTTTGTGGAAAAATGTGCAAAAAGTACATTTTTTTGCTTTAATTCAGACATTAGTTACATTTCGATATTAAAGAATTGTTGATGTCATTATGAGAATATCGATTCATACGGCCCTGACTATTAACGTTTGGATTCCCCCAAATTACGATCAAAGATTCCCAGTAGGTAAAAAATTTTGCGGCTTCTTTACGACATCGTTACGACATCTTTACGACACCCTATGCCCATGTCATTTCGGTGTCATTGCGATATCGTAAAGACATCGTCAGATCATACAACTTTTTTACGATATCGTGAAGACACCTTTACGACATGGACATAGGATGTCGTAAAGTTGTCTTCAAGATGTCGTAACGATGTCGTAAAGACGTTGCCAAACTTTGTTCCTACTGGGTATTTGCAAGCAACGCACAAGGGTTTGGTTTAAAAACATCATCAGGAAACGTATTAACTGTTATCTAAGTGCATAGCATGACTTCAACTGATTTCCCTTACTCCCAATTCCCAAATATTGCATTTTGTATTCCAACAGAGCGCGTTTGTAAATAATTCTTATTTTTCCATTTTGAATAAATAACTTGCAAGGACGTGTCATGTTGGTATAGAATTGACGTGGCATATTTCAACTTATCGCAATCTCGTTATTTTCAAAAACTTTCCCTTATGTTACATTTTACATTTATATAACCCTTTTTAAATTGATAGCGATATATATTATATAATATAATATTAGTAATTATAAGTTCAGAACTAATTAGCCTTTAACGGAACAGAAAAAATCACTATATGGATATCAATGAATTGAATGTGAATTAAATCGAATCAATCGTTATCTGCGCAATGCTTTAAAATGTACCTAAAATTTAATTTATGTTATATTATTATACTTACCAACATAAAATAAGATGATGACCAAAGTTAGCAGCTCAGTATAAAAGATACTCATCTTTTCTAATGAGATAAAAGACTAATTGATGAACCAATAAAGAGTTTGTTTAACAGCGTGACTAATGAGTATTCTATAATGTTTCACTTGATCATAGTAGGCGTCTTACGGATCATATAACCTTCAAGCATGTTCTTCTCTTCACTTATATTTACATTGCATACATTAGTTTCCAGAAAATAAATTTAGATACACTAAAGCCTTGCAATCTTAAAGTAAAGCCTAAATTTAATCATTTCATAAATTCTGACATAATTCAAGAACACAAAATGTGAAAACCTAAGTTTGTATGAGCTTTTAATACCATGGAAATTTTATACTTCAACTCTTAGATTGAACCCGTGACATTGTCACTGGTTGAATCAATATTTCAAATTTTCACTGGTGAGCCAGTGATTTTTTAATTCTGACTCAGCGAACCACCCTAGTAAAATGTCAGATTTCCTCAATATTGCATAGATATGTCCTGCAACATGATCAATATGGCATGAAATATTGTAGAAATATCGATGCAATAACTCTTTGTCCGAGTTTTGCAATATGGCGTCGATAAATTTCAATGGTATAGTACCAAATGTATCCGCCAGATAGCACCACCGGAGGAAGTTTATATGCCTTGATCTAGCGATCTACCTTACTGAAAACTTTTGAAATGGGTTTTGCAGAAATCTTCTTTCCCGACCAAGCTTGGTTCGACAATGTTAGCATGTCATGTACCGGATCCCGGTAAGAAGGCTTACATTAAAAAGTATTGGAAAATTTCATCCATCCAGTCGTAACATGACAAATATTGATGCTTCAAATATTAATACTTCTGGATTCCCTTCTTTTCCTCCCGTTTGAATCTCGATAACAGTAGAAGTTATCTCTCAAATTGAATCCCTCTTTTCACCCAGCGGCGACAATATTTTTATGAATAATTTTGGATACCACAAAGCAACCAAGAAATAGAACCAATTTAATCCCTTTAAATGTAGCACATATTACTACTTTCATTTAATGTTTTTTAAATTATAATGAGGAAATAAGCTATTCAAAACTAAGCATCGTTCACTTCACGATAGATTATCTATCCACACATTATCTTTAAGCCGCTCGCTTTTATAGCCTAGCCTTTCTCGCTTCGCCTCGCATGCATGTCGCTACTTTCACGCTTTGCCTCACATTTCTAGCCTCTGCCTCGGCGACTTATACCGAATAATCATCTAATGTTTACAATATTTACCATTTTCTTACGCCTAACTCCTCTCCTATTTAAAATCTTTTCTTCCCCATTCCTATTTCTGCTTCCTCCTTTTCTTCTTCATTTTACCCAACACCTCCTTCACCCATGCTACTGCCGTTTTGCCCTTCTTTTGATGCAACAATACCTTCATGTTATCTCACCTCTTTCCACCTCTTCACAATCTTCTAACCAGTTCTATAATTTTGCATACCCCTTCCCGCACAATTCACACACTCTTCTCTCTAGAAAGCCAGAACCTATTATAATCCACCATGCATCCGCATCTTATCCTTGCTATGAGTTCCTGGCTTACTAGCTCTCCTATCTCACGTGAACATTGCACATCGCGCATCCTTCTCACTTCATCAATCTTCAATTTATTTGTTTTAAAAAACTTTTAACTTTCTAGCTCTATCTTCGCACCCCGACGCTGTTCTCCTTCGCCCACCAACACTCCCTAATCAGCTTATTCCCCCCTCCCCCTCTACCAAAAATTTCTCATTATATTGACACGCTCGACTCCCTGTTATAATTTCTAAACTCGTTCTTCCTGTCTTCCTCCTAACAATATAGTTCGGCGTATTCCTGACCAACGAGACTTATCAGTAACAAATCAAAAAATTTCATTCTCCTTACAAAATAATCACTTTCTCTTTTATATGCCCATCCACTGCCGCATTCCTCCGAAACAGGAAGCCCAGATACACAAATTCTCTCATCTTCTGCACCGCTTTTCCCTTCCACTTCCACTCCCATCCCTTATCGCTCCCACCTCCTTTCCTGCACACCATAACCTTTGACTTGTCTGCATTTAACTCTAACCTATTTTTGTCTAAGTATATTTTTAACCTTTTTATCATCTCCTTTAAAGCCTTTTCGCACTTTGGTAGCAGTACTATTCAGAGATCCCAGATTTAAAACGAGACGTAGTCCAATATTATCACAGGTCTATGTCCGTGTGAATATAGTAGAAGACGATGTAAATGAATGAGTTGCGCGCGCGACCCATTTCTCCTCTCCTGAATTTGAAAACTCGAAGGTGCACGATTGCTGGTCGGAACACTTCGGCGGTTCTATTTATATCTCTATCTGCTTTGAAATCAAATGAAGAGATTGGGATTTTAATATTTCCAGATTTCGATGCTGGTGATTCTGATGATTTGAATACTTCGCGCGCCTCTTTATATGTGTATATTTTGAGGTTACGTTATTTCAAGTATAG
>NC_046657.1:18832057-18834519 GCF_010883055.1 Belonocnema kinseyi | reverse complement strand
TATTTTTTTGGAAATGTAACTATTTTGTGAAAAAGTCCTATTTTCTATCAAAAGTTCAACTACTTTTTTAGAATTTATATTTTTTATTCGAAGGCTTCTTGATTAAAAATTACATTTTTCGGATGAATTATAAACTGTAAATATTTTTTGGTTGCAAAGTCGTTTTGTTGTAAATGCAACTGTATTTTTGAAAATGAAAATCATAATTTTTGGGTGGAAAATGCAAATATTTGCTGAAAGTTCAACTACCTAGCAAAAAAATTTATTTTTTCTTATTAAGGATTCATAACTATAGTTGAAAATTCAACTATTAGCCTTTAAATTGGGTGAAAAATTTAGCTTTTTTGTAGATAATACTCTTTTTAAATTTAAAATTGAATAATTTCGTTGAAAGTTCATTATTTTGTTGGAAATTGACCTTGTTTGGTAGAAGTTTAATCTTTTTTGTTGAAAATGTATCATTTTTGGTAAAAAATGCAATTGTTTGGTTGAAATATCAACTGTAAATCTTCTTGGATTTAAAAGACGATTATTTCACTAAGAGTTAAACTACTTTATAAAAAAAATAAGTTTTTTTTCAACAAGGTTTTTTAATTCTGGTTGAAAATTTAACTGTTTGGTTAAAAGTTTAACTCCAAGATTGAAAACTCATATTTTTCGTTTTAAAAATTCAACTTTTTGTAGATAATTCGTCTTTTTGACTTTAAAATTAAGTAATTTCGTTGAAAATTAATGTATTTTATCAAAAATTTGTCTTCTTTGTAGATCATTAATTTTGTTGGTCGAAAATTCATCTGATAGGTTGACAACTTAACAACTATGTTAAAAATTAATTTTTTTTAATTAAAAATTATTTATCTTTATCTGAAAATATAACTATTATAGGATTAATTAAAAATTAATCGTATATATTGGCTAAATTGGAAAATCGTTTTTTTTATAGAACATTAATCTTCTGGGTAAAAAATTCACCTTCTCCTTTAAAAACTTAACAATTTTGTTGAAAATTAGTTGTTTTTTTCTTGTTCAATTCAATTTTTTATCACAGTTTTTATCTGGAAATTGAACTATTCCATTTTTGGTTGAAACTTAATCCTGTACATTGTACTAGTTAACAGATCAATTATTTGATAGAAAATTAATTTATTTGTTTTCGATTATGATTTTTTTTAATTGAAAGAATTTTAAAATAAAATGATTTTTTTAAAAATTTAATTGAAGGTATTACAAATGTGAAAATAATGTATTTTACAAGATGATTCTGAATCCCTTCAAAATTCAAGAATTAATAGATATTAGTTTAGAAAATTATTTTCAAATGTGACTGTAAATATTGTTTCAGTCTAAAAAAATTTATTTTTAACCCTTTCAATTCAAACAGAATGGTTCGAAATAGAAAGCCTTGAATTGTTAAATTTGTAATGAGCTAAATTTTAAGTTTGAACGCTACAGTTTTAATTTGAAAAAATATTCAAAATTAATTTAAAACTTGGAATTATTTTAAATAATTTGAAACACGATGTAGATTTTTGCAGATTAAAAAAAGTTAAGCTTTTTGAGAATTGTAAAATATTTAAAAAGAATAACAAAAATTGTTGTGATTGCTAAGAAAATTGAAAATGATTTGTATGTATGTATGTATTTAATCTCTCCCTTTTACGGGTTTGAGGGCCCCCGCTCCCTGTACATATATTTACAATTCCATCCTTAGTCTAACTTAACTACTACTTATATTCTACTCT
Organism: Belonocnema kinseyi; assembly: GCF_010883055.1. Classification (NCBI taxonomy): domain Eukaryota; kingdom Metazoa; phylum Arthropoda; class Insecta; order Hymenoptera; family Cynipidae; genus Belonocnema; species Belonocnema kinseyi. The sequence goes on along the minus strand of NC_046657.1, from coordinate 18,832,777 downwards.
TTCGCATTACGTAGGATAAATAATAGTAACAGTAGTGATATTAATTCCTAAAATGAGCGAGCTTCCAGGGCTTCCGTTTCCTCTTACCATAAAAAAATGCATTTTCCACGATATTGAAAACAATTTACGTTTTTTACTGTTCCACTCCCTGTCCACTACCATCCAAGATCCATCTTACATACTCATTCACACTCAACTGTCCTTCTTCCTCTCCTGTACATCTCTCTAATACATGTGCCCATGACTCCATTTCGTATCCACATACTCTGCATAAATTCTCCTCTTCATTCGTCCAATATCTGCATGCTTTCACTGCTTCTCCCATTCTGAACCGTACAAACCTACTCCATTTTTCTTCCTTTTTTATTTTTTGCAGATATTCTGGTTCTGTCAACCCTTTGACCATCACATACCATCTATTGTACCTCGAATCTGTCATCTTTGTCCAGCTCTCTTCTCCTTGTTTAACCAATAGCTCTAACTCTATGTCCTGCCACTCCATAACCCCTTCTCGAATATTACACACCCTTCTCATTTTTCTCCTTTCTACCTCCCATTTTGAATTTCCCACATTACCTCTCGCTTCATTGTTCCGGATTTCACCGAAACATGCTTGATATTTTACTTCCCTCTCCCCTTTTTAGCTTCTCTTCAAACCTCCATGCTCTCTTAATTTGTCTAGTAACCATATTTTCTCTTCCTAACTCTTCTTTTAACATA
>NC_046657.1:18802767-18831957 GCF_010883055.1 Belonocnema kinseyi | reverse complement strand
ATAATTTATATTTTATACTTGAAATAACATAACCTCAATATATACGCATATCAAGAGGCGCGCGAAGTATTCAAATCATGAGAATCGCCAGCATCGAAATCTGGAAATATTAAAATCCCAATCTGCTCATATGACTTCAAAGCAGATGGAGTTATAAATAGAACCGCCGAAGTGTTCCGACCGGAAATCGTGCACATTCGTGTTTTCAAAATTTAGGAGAGGAGAAATTTCATTTGTCATTTCAAAATGTCATTTATATCGTTTCGTACTATATTCACACGGACATAGACCTGTGATAGTATTGGACCACGTCTCGTTTCAGATCTGAGATCACTGCACGAAGGAATAATAAGGTGATCTAACTCCGTTCCCCCACTTGGCAACAGAAACATTACCGTAAATGCTACGCACATTACAGGAAGATCTTAGATTTGAGTGCGCAGTTGTCCTCTTCCTATACATGGAAAAGTGTGCGAGGGAGAAAGTTTTTTAAATTGACGTAAGTTGAGAGGTTCTGTTTGTTTGTTTTGATGCAAGTGTCAGAAATGTGTTCTAAGCTATGAGGTGTCAAGTTCCGGGTTGTTGACGAAGTTACATTCCGAAGAAGGCAAATACACTTCGTTTTTTTAAAGCCTTCATTGTAAGTACAATAAACGTCTAATATATTTTATTGTTTTGCCCGTCATTCAACCTTGAGAATCTTTAGCCTATTTATCATATTACAAATTTAAAAGGTACTTACCTATACGTTTCCTTCTCAAAATCTGCTCATACATTTTTCAAACAAGTACCGAAAATACTGTTTAGATATTTATTTCGTGTATTTTTCGTATGATGATCAACAAAAGAACACAACCTCTAACTAACGTCAATTTGACCAACTTTCTTATTCGCACACTTTTCCATGTATAGGAAGAGGACAACTGCGCACCTGCGCACTCAAATCTTCCTGTAATGTGCGTAACACTTATGGTAATGTTTCTATTGCCAGTTTCAGATGGCTTCCCACTGGCAGTTGGGTCTCCTTATTATTCCTTCGTGGATCACCGGTACTATGTCATCTGCAAATGCGAGTGACCATCTGCTGACTCCTTCAACCATCCCGGCCGCCAGTTTACTTTTCATATCCACGATTAAAATTGCAAAAAGCGTTTGGCTAAGCGTCATTTGTGAAGTCTGAAGATCTCGGATTCCGGCTTGTGCATTTTCGGCTTTACACGAGGCTGGTCTACGCAGCATTTAATAGAACCGATTCACCATAAATTTCCGCAAACCTGAAAAACCTGAAGGAAGAAGCTAAAGGGAGCACGGGAAAATGGACCTTAGGAGTGATCGTTCAAATCACTACGACCGAAATTTCTTCAAGTAAGCAACAGCCTATTTATTTGACAATACTTAGTGTAGTCAAATTCAGAGCCTAAATAATTTCTTTCGGGTTTGCGCTAAACAAGGTAGGGGGGAGGGCCTACTCGGAAATTAGGCTATGTTAATACGACCACGTGGTCAGTGGCTTGAAAACCCATACGCGAGGTTATTCCAAAACGGGAGCAAACGTAAAAAATTTTACTGCGGCACTACACACTGACTCGATTCGCAACTAACAAGAAAATAGAAACCACTTCAACACTTTATAAGGGGCCAAGCGCGGCAATGAGTCTGATTGGGACAAAACTTCCTAGTTTAGGGCCCTTCAATTCGTCACCGCGTCGATCGCCGAGTTAGAAAAACTAGGATTACCTTCGACATCCTCTCCTGTAATCCAATGACAGGTATATTCAATAAATTGTAAATCTGTGTGAGTCAAAGGTATCGTTCCAAAAAAACGTCAAAATCTCCAAAAATATTCCAAAAAAAGAAAATATCGGCGTGGCGCGTGTTGTCACCGGAAGGCCAGAAACGAAAGTCACAGGCTCGTTCAACTCAATAAGGGAAAATGGCAAATTTTGAGAAAAATAAAATGTAAAAAATTTAAATTAGATTAAAATCCAAATTAAAAAAATCTAATTTAACGTCCAATAAAGAAATTGATGAAATCAAATTTAGAACTTAGGCGCGGAGGATGAGAGACAGGGAGGGGAGTCAAATTAGTTCTTCTGCCCATCGCAGATGGCGCTGACTCGAAACGCCGAGGGCCACGCGCGTGCACGCAAAGTAAATTGTTGTCATCTGCTACATGGTGCACTGGCGACAGTTTTCTGAATTAAAACTCCAGGGTGCTAATACCTTTTTTACCTAATAATATACGAACTAGTAAATTCTCTGGCGGGAAGATCCAAATAGCTTGAAAGAACGTTAAAACGCACAAGAAATGAGCAAATGTTTAAATTACCTAATATTAATTATGAATAATAATTCGAGGATAACGTAACTGCGAAAAGAAGAAATTAATTATAAGCAATATGTAGAACTTTATCGTCATTTCGTATTCGTTATATTGCCAAACGATTTGACATTTCAAGGTGAATCCAAGGTCATGACTATGAGTCACTGAGCTATTTCTAGCATCATTAATGGGGTCTGGCGCCAGCCAGACGCTACAAAATGCGAACTTTGGACTTTCGGGCAGGAAACTGTCACTCAAACTTAATAGGCGTATATCCGGCCGGATGTGGATTTTAGACCCTTGTCCTTGACCTGTCACTCAAGCTAACTGCTTACTTCCGGTTTGAGGAGCAAAGCGACCTCGCTTACGATAGGCTCTTCGGCAACAAAATCGTGTGACATTAGAAATGCGATTGGTTTAGCGTTGAAAGTAGGGATAAGTCCCTCCCAAAACGATGCTTTAATAGGTGCATACATTACAAGTGCGTTTTCAGCGTTTTCGGAACTCGTTCCCATGAAGTCTTTTATCAGCCCTGGAAACATTTAATAGCTAATTAATGGCTTCATGGCCACTCGATAAGCCCTAAGTTTACAACATACGTAAAGTTACCGAATTTACATTTTACAATTTTCATTGCTCGGGAGTCGCTCGTTGCACAGTCGAATCTCGAAGTAGACGTCCAATTGATAGTCCAACCAATGACCGATGTGACCACACTTTCCAAGTTTCCGATCGTTTGTTGTAAAGTTTCCGTAGTGTCTGCACTTATCAAAGCAATATGGCGTTGCTCAGTGTTCAGTGGCATTGGCTGGGCCGAGTTCATTAGATCAGGGTTGCGTTTGGTAGTGTTAAATCTTCCTGGAATGGCATTCACAGAGTTACAAAGATGGCGACATACTGCGGGAGTTTAATTGCTCCAACATTGGCTCTGACCATAGCCAGTAACTGTGGTGGAATAGTTACTGGACTGTATAAAATTCGTTTCGTTTCAATCATTTTCAATGTGCATAAACTTTAAGGAATTACAGTCATTTGCTTGTAATGCCTATGAGTTAATGCCATTCAATGATACTTAGCAAACAGCCTGTTAATGCGATATGAGTAAGAGGATGAAATGAGTAAGAGTATGAAAATATTGATAAAAACTGCTGCTCGTGCTTTCAGTATTCACCTATGTAAATCCAATAAACAATATATCATTTTAATTCTATACGCACTTTTTTATTCTCATTTCCTTATTACAATAATTTTTTGTAAGCTTACTCCCATCAGTGAAGGTATGATTCATTAATATTTGTATACTATATCACACTCACCCATTTATTATAATTTTACACATTACAGTATTAAACAATATACAAAATATGTCTCTTTTTATTGTCTTTACATTATTGAAAAAATCTTATTATTTTACTGATAAGCAAAGTTCAAACTTGCGCGCCCCAACATACTTTTTGAGGTTATGGTACTCTCATAACACCTATATTTTATGTTTCACCTCATGTGTATGCTACTAGTATCGTGAAATGAATGGAAAAATAATCTATAATTCTTTTTAACATCAATTATTTATTTTAACATACTCCAGTAACGATTTAAACAATGATTTCCATGATTTCCGATGACGGTCAGATGACAGGAAAATTGTAAGGTGACGGTACGGTATAGTGGAAAATACGGTCAGCGCCCCATCTCTAGCCGTGCCCATGAACACGACTACATATATTTAAAAATACGTTGGCCGGTAGGAATTCTCATCATCTGCCAAAGTCACCTATAGTATTGGCAGCCCTATCCGACTCTCCGTATTTCAGCTATAAAAGTTTCGGATCTTATTGCTATGAGTTTCTATGTGCGAAATGTCGCCGCGTGGCGGTGCTTCTCGCACTTGCCCCTACTTTAACATGTCGCTAAATGGGAAATTTTCTTAAAAACAATAATATTTTTATAATATCTTATCAAATGTAAGCCTAAAATGTTTGAATTGCTCCAAATTGTCAATCCGGCTACCAGTCGAGTCGTGATGACGGCGAAAAAAGTCATTTTTCCAAAGTGCTTCAAAATTTAGTTGATATATATCAGAAAAAAATAAATAGGGAAGATTTTTTAGTAACAGCTGACCAGTTTGTTTGCGAGAAACAGTTTCTTCCCCATAATATTGTCTGGTGAAGGATCCTACTAGAAATGTTTTAGCGTCAGTATGTGTAAACTATAACCAATATATTTATAATAATTTATTCGAATAAAATTTGAAAAATGAAGCAAAAGATACAATTTTCAATTTTAATTGCTTTAATTACAATTTCCGAATTTTAACCTAAAAATAGCTGTCTTTCCCCGGCTGTAGCTGTTCCTCATCTGGCGATTATATTTGTTCTTCACTTAAATTCCTTTCCGTTCAGGAGAATTTTTTGTTTAAAAAATAAGGAGGCAATTAAAAAAAAAGATAAATCAAATTTTTGCATCTGGTCTTTTGATCTTTTATTGCCGTGGAAATCATTATATACGTATAATGATATACCTATAATGAATTTCCTGTAATTTTTTCGCAATTACAGGAATAATGATTGGAATAATTGTAGAAAAATTGTAGGAAAATAATTATGGTAATTAATAATATTATAATCATTATCACAAGAAGTAGAAGGACACATAAATGAATCATTTATTTTGAACTACTCACACAATAGTACATAAAAATGGACATATTTAAAAAATTTTTTTTAAGAATAAAGGTAAAATGAAACTTAAAAGCTATGGGTATCTTCTACTTTTTGCAATAACTATTTTAATATATTAATATTATTAATTTATATAATTATTTCACTATAATTTTTCCTATAATTAATCGAATAATTATTCTTATTAGTAGTCATAAAGTCGTGCAAAACTTTTTTAATTTCATTATAGGAAAATAATTATAGGCCTATAATGATTTTTCTATACTTGCACTTTTCCCTAACGGATAGCCGGAAGATTTATATACCTGTACTTTTTTCTTATTTAATTATTTTCTCATTACTTTTATTTCCAACCCACCCTAACCCTCCTCGCAGACCCCAAAATATTACCCAAAAATAAAAAAACTACATTTTCACGTATCATTGTTACTTTTTAGCAATTACCGTCGCCTTTTTTATACAAAAAATTACTAATGGACAATTTGAATATTTCCCATGGCTTTTTAAACAACTTTCAATTGCTTTAAGAAATATAAATTATTTAAACAATTATTTGTTCTTAAAAAATGTAAAAAATAATTATATGTTCTGATTGAAATGTAATTATTTATCATTTTTTTAGTATTAAATTTTTCTAAAAATGTTATGTAATTATTTAAACAATTATGTATTGTCTACCTTCAACATTCCTACAGATTAAGCCAGAGATATCAACTTTCTTTTCAAATTAATATGCTATGCCACGGTTTTGTTGAATAATTACATAATTTTGATACGTTATTCTTAGTTTTCAATAAATTTCTATTTGTTTAAAGAATCTTTATTTGCTCAAGCAGTTCTTTTTCACTAACTAAAAAAATAAAATAAAATAGAGCACTGACATCAATTTTGGACTAAATCGTCTACACCTTTAAAAAAATTAATGTAAGCAATAAAATTTGCACATTCGTTGCAAATCAAAAAATAAATATCTGCATACACGTAACCTATCATTATTTTTGGAGCATTTTTAGCGATTTCTAGCGGAGAGAAAAAGAAACTTTGAACGACGATAAAGTCGACGTCACGTGACTAAGTTCGTCTATGAAATTTTTGTGTAGAATGATTTCCATTTTTTTGGTCCTAAAAATAAAAGATCAATTTTAAATTGGAAACATAGCAACACCATAGCAACACTATAAAGGAAAATTGTAAACCATTTAATAAAAATTGAAGTTATAACAATATACTAGTACATTTGATAATAATTCCATTATTATTCACTTTTAATATTTTTTAGTGTTTTTTATATAATTAATTTATTTAGAATTTAGATGCACATTTGTTTGGAAAATAGTTTACTCTCGTAACAATATATCTACATTTTTATTAATATTCTAGTTAATAAAAATTTTAAGAAATAAAAAAACTGCTTATCATTTTTTTATTCTTTAATATCGGGATAATTGTGAGTTGAAATAATTGTAAATAATTTAAAAAAATAATAATTTTAAAAATTTGAATAATTTGAAATAAAAATTACTGTTGAGCAGAATTAATCGTATAAGAGAGCCTCAATCAAGCGCCACCTCTGTGCATGGCCTATTCGGTCCTGCCTCAAAGAAAGGGGCGAGCAGCAGATCGTCTGAGAACCGTGATCGTTGACTAAAACTCAACTCAGCTACGATTGAACATTTTTAATCGTATCTCGGGAACCAATGAAGATTTTTTAAGTTTCTTTGGCTTCAATTCAAGATAAAATTTCCGGCTCTATGTCGTATAATTTTTAGATTTTTGCAACAATTTGCATACGTCATGCCAAAAGCAGATAAAAAAAATCTGTTTAACACTACTCGACGTGGAATTTCATAGGCTTGGCAACTGTTTTTTTTTTAAATGCCCTGTCTTTTTTTCGCTGAGTTATCGTGGTTCAAAGACAGCAGTGATTTTTAATAGTGCTTGTGTCAATCGAACTTATAATTTCCGACGGTAGTGTACTTTATAAACATTGAAAGTTTTTCTTCCTATTCCTATAGTACTTCACAAGAAAACTTTCTTCGTAATTATAAACATTTTTATAGTTACTAACGTTCCTTAGTCCTTTCGGTACAATTTCCTAAATCCTGAACACGATATCTCAATCCATGTGGACGTTCAAAGTTTCTTTTTCTGTCCGCTAGAAATCGCTAAAAATGCTACGAAAATAATGATAGGTAACGTGTATGCAGATACTTATTTTTTTATTTGCAACTAATGTGCAAATTTTATTGCTTACATTAATTTTTTTAAGCTTTAGACGATTTAGTCCAAAATTGGTGTCAGTGCTCAATATACGCGAAACAATATCCGGGGACTAGTTTGGTCACGTGTCCACGAAGAGCATGCCCCTAATCATAAAAAATATCAAATTGAGAACGAAGATGTTGATGACAAGTGATGAGTAGGCTGTTAAATACTTTGATCTTCTGGCGTGTTATGGCTTCTCCGGCCTCCTGTGTATCGATTCCTTAAGATTTTTCAAATGTAATGTTAATTTCCGGTGATTTCAGAACTGTGGTAGAAGTCACAGACGTTGCTGGTATAGCTGGAGATTATCATTGTTCTACTGCTGTTGATTTTTTACTAGATTTCGAAAGAAGACCAAATGATGGATTATGAAAAGAGTTTAGTAGAAAATGATCAGAAGATGAAGTTCAATTTTAATGTTCACTTTGTGGGTTTAGAGTAATGATGTCATTATTGCACACACGATGTTTTAAATATACGAGGCATCATAAAATCTACTAGTGCGTCTTCAATGTTCACTTAATCCTCTAAACAATTGATTTCTACAATTCCAGAATTTATTGTCCAAATTTATGTATTTTTAATAAACTTTTTGGCTTCAAAAGGGATAACGTCAACATCTAAAACGTAGCCTTTTTTCTATAAAAGAATACTTTTTTCTTCATCAGTAATCTTACACTTGGCTGATATTGAATTAGAATGGGCATAAGGTCAAAACTTGAAAAATGGATATGAAACAGATGAAATGAAATTATACCAGATTAATTTTCAGCCAATAACTTTGCTATTTAACCCTTGTGTTGGAATCCAAAAAATCTCACAGCCTCTGCCACCCGGGTACCTGGGTACCCCGCCAATGAAATTATTGTTAAAAGTCCATTGTAATTTAAATTAACTATGTGTATTTAATCAATATTTAATTATTTATATTCTAGGAAGATATTCCTACTTGAATATAATAATTTAATAATGTGCAGTGACCTTAGTAGTACTGAAACAGATATAAAACGTGCGCAGCTACATCGCAAATTTCTTGTTTCCGAGGAAGCTCGGTATTACGTCCAAGAATTCAAGAAAATGCAATTAAAAATATATATTTTTTGTTATTATTTATAAAATTATCCATATTTACCTTATATACTATTACAATAAACTTTATGTTTATGATTTACTGTATGAAAATTATGCTTATTCTGTCGGGGTACCCGGGTACCCGGGTGGCTCCACCGTGCTCTTTTTTTTATTGCAAGATATTTCAAGCTATACAATTCTAGAAATATGTTGAATGCAAACTTCGATAGGGAATCAGTTAAATCATGCTGATTCGAGAAGCATTCGGCCTATATTTATTAGAAAAAAAGTTATTTAACAAAACGTATGCAGATGGGTACCAGGGTGGCAACACAAGGGTTAAGTATATTTGGTGCATTTCAAATTAACTTCGGAATTATTATTCACCTCAGGCTTTTACCTATGTTTCGAGAAAAAAAGCTAGATGATATGTCGCTTAAAAATAAATTCTCCAAATAAGTGCAAAAAGACGATGCTGAAAGTTTTTGAGCTATTTCGGAAAGAATTATAATAATTTTTAACAAAACAAAAATCATTTTTGAAATATAGAACAAATTTAACTACGACGGAACTCGACTACGCAAATACACCCACTTAACGTTTTCAATACATCTAGTACTTAAAAACTTAAAATATCAGTGTCGTAATAAAATTGTAGCAGAAAATGTCTATTTTTACAGCAATTTAGGGCGACGCATTTCATAAATTTTATTCAGTTTAGAACTCTCATTAAATGTATACGTGCGCCAGAGCTTTATATGAACATTTTTTCAAGAAACGACCGAATTAATTATTTCTATGACTAGGTGATACTTCAAGTTGTCTGTGCCTACCTCAAAACAAGGATGAAAGTTTAAAAAACCACCGTTAGGTATTACTTGTTACCACTATCCCTATGACACATTCATTCTTAAGGGTCCTCTCGTAGCAAGATATTAAAACTAACAACTTTTAAATTCAGAGTTGTAAAGATAATCTCCATTTGTTGAGCGCCAGGCGCACGTGCGTCAAGCGAAATACTAAGCACTAAACCAACGGGACTGGCAGGATTTGTGGGCCCAGGCTAGCTTCAGTCCTCTGACGGGTAATGGTGGAGGGGGTGGTTCAATCTTAATTATAGGCGATAATAGAAAATAAGTTTATATAGGTGCTCTCGTCTTACCCGTTAATAAATGAAGATCAGGGTTAACAATAAAATTAGGTTGCACATTTAATCCATTACTTTCTTATTCGTAAAAAATGTTATATAGGTGTTAAGTTAACCGAAAATAACGCTATAGCTTACGATTGTGCACAATCGTTAGATTGATTCTCGAAGGGCTAAGTTAAATCAAAAGCTAACAATCTATTTTAGTAGTTTGCATAACCTAGAAATACGTGGAAAAGCAAAATCTTCAAGCACGAAGTTAGGTTACCGTTAGCGACAGAGTTCATGAAAGTAATATTTCATATTATCTTAGGCGGCTAAAAAGAAAAACGAATAAGGCAAATAGCGAATATAAACACTGATTTTCCCAATTTCAGTGATCAAGCAAAACAATATATATAATAAGATACCAGAGCCTTGGGGACTTGGGTGGTTCCTCATGTTCGAAACGCTTATCTTAAAGAGAACGTAAATTGTGAAAACAAACAATTTTGTCGAACATGAGAATCCGCAAGAATCCTAAGCCTTACATTACTAATAACTTGTGGAACTTACCTCTACTGAGAGTTACTCATAGAAGCTATAATTTAAGACAACGGCAAAATAAATAGTTAAAATCGCGAAAAAAGGATAAGCGTTAAATGCCGCGACCGTTCCTTCGCACGTGGCTGCTGAACGAAAGAAAACTCGGCTTGTCGGTCGTCGAGCTCGTCGTTTCGTCTCCTATAGGCGGGTTTCCCTGGCATGTCGCTGATTGTCTGCTTGCTTGGCGCTGTCCTGGGATTGGTCTGTTTGAATCTCGGCTGAGTCTTTACGCTCGTGGTACCTGTTTGAAAGAAGATGCACGGGCGGGTCTGCGGGTATTCTGTAACTAATAAAAGATATCAACAGGGTAAATCCGTAGAATTTTCGGTGAATCAGGAAGCTCTCGTCCTTTCTGAAGCGAGAGTATTCGCATTGGCAAAACAAACGAAAACAAGTCTGGGATAATTAGACTAGCTACATAGCATCATTGCAGAAGTCTTGAAGTAGGCTAGAGTCTCGGTTCAATGTTTTAAGCGTCGAGGGCCCTGTGAGGGGATGTGAGAACTTCCTTCTACATAGGAATTACTGGCGTAGACCCAATTATAGCTGCTGCCTACAAAGTTGGTTTCCAAAGCCTAGAGAAAACAATCCGAAGTTATACCCAGCTTAAGAGGCATGCCAAGTTTCCATTTAGGTTCCGAAGTTATTGGAGACAGCTGACGGACAGGCAGGAATAAGATTTAAATTGAAATCTCGATTCTGAATTTTCAAGTGGTAACAGCTATTAAAGAAGAGGCAATGTCATAAATAACAAAAACACAAATAGCCCATGAATCAATATTAATAATAACTCGTTTTGTTGTCGCGGTAGGGCTTGAGCCTTCATCTCCTAACTTTGACGGCTATGATGGCGGTATCACTACTACTGAGAGGTTTTCCCATGCCAGATAGGCCAACAAAAATCTAACTCGTATATGTACTAGTTTCATAAACGGAGAACAACTTATCCCGCAGTGGTTAGTTGAAGGACGCTCTATACTAATCCCTAAGACCGGAGATTTGTCAAGTCCAAATAACTAACGGCCCATTACTTGTTTAAACACCAGCTATAAACTATTCACTGGCATCCTCAAAAAGACGATATGAATATCTACCAAGCCGCTATGGAGTGCAATAGTTGAACACCGCAGATGCAAGAGAGGAGTGGTTGGTTGCAGACAGAATCTGTTAATAGACATGTATTACCCAGGATTCCATCGGGTATCGACGCGATCTATCCGTGGCTAGTTTTGTCCACCCAAAGGCATTCGATAACACGAATCATGAGCTAATTATCAAGCTCCTTTAGTGCCTGGAGGTACATCCAAAGGTATTGAGATATATGAAAGATCTTATGCTCTTGTGGCAGAAAAGATTTGTCATAACATCTGATAAAAAACAAGTGCCTACAAGTTATGTCGCATATAAGAGGGGGTTCTTCCAAAAAGACTCTTTAGGACTCTTTAGCAAAAGTTCTGGATGACTATGTGGCCCGTCAAACAGAAGAGAATCGAAGTCAAAAACCTTTTATACATGGATTACTTCAAACTCTTTCCTTTTTCAAAAGAGAACCTTGCAATCCTTATAGCGGCAGTAAATAGGTCCTCTGAAGCCATTGGCATGAGCTTTGGACTAAGCAAGTGTGTCTGCGTCCATCTACACCAACGAAGACTAGAAAATATATCAAAGTATGACGTTCAGGATCTTCGACTCATAGGTGGAAATACCATTCAACATCTTGGTAATTGAGAAACATATGCATATCATGGAATCCCGCAAGCGATCAATATTTTGGCCGTTTCTATACTGCTTCACACGTTTGATGCAGTAAAATGGAAAGTCGATAAGTTAAAGTTACTTAAACGAAATACACGTAAGATGATGAAAATCCATTGAATTCATCATCCTGGATCTTCTGTACGTCGCATATACCTCCCTCGAGTTAAAAGGGGTAGAGGTTTGCTGATCTTAGAGTGTCTTCATCGATGAACGGTTTTAGCTACAGCCTACTCAGTTCTTAAAAGCACAGATTATATGATGTGACCGTGAACCAACATGTAGTCGTCAACGTTGCGGCGTTTCTCGACCGAGCCGCAGGTAGAGCAGCAGAGGAGCTTGGTCTCCCATTTGATTCCAGCGGCAATTCACATGACCTGGCATCATTAACACCTTTAGTGCTTAAAAGTCGTGTACAGGAAGAAGAACATTCGCTTCTACTAAAGGAATATGCTGATGAGCCCCTTCGTGGCAAATTCTACGGCATTATACGTCGAAAAGAGCTATCGATGGGTTTATCCAACATGTTTCTCAAATCTGCTGAATGATGATCGGAGACGCAGGGATTTTTATTTACCTGTCAAGACAGCGTTATAGACACCTTAGTTTACCTTAAGCGCATAATGAATGTACCTGTAGCCGATATGAACTGCCAAGCGTGCAAACAAGAGCCAGAAATGATTTGACATGTAATTAGTGGATGGTTAAAGTATGCACGCTTCGGATACATAGAGAGACACAATGCAGCTCTAAAACTCTTATATTACCATCTGCGGTATTTCTATTGTGTTTATGTAATGTTCGTCTTGTCATAGGCCCAGGGGGAACTGGAGTCCGTTCTAGAGAATGATCAGTGTAACATCTACTGGAATTTCTCGTTTTTCACCAATCAGCGTATCAGTGCTACAAAGCCTGACATTGTCCTCCAAGATCTAAAGACCCAGATAATTTACGTCATTAAGTTCTTGGCACCAGCCGATGGTAATATCACGACAAAGGAGAAAGAAAAACGGACGAAATATCAGGCTCTCCTTTTCGAGTTGAGCAGGCTGTACCAAGGCTACAAAGTCTATCTTGTGGTTCTCATAATCAGCTGCCTCAGGTGTATAAAAGCTTCATTTCTTAGAGAACTCAACAAAACCCCGGCTGGCCAGCATCAGGCTCAGACGATTGCCATTCAGATGCAAAAGGCTAAAAGGATAAAAGGAGCAGGAGTGGATGACGTCCACGTTCAAATTGTGTCAGGATTGGTTGCTTTAAGGAACCATGATCGTAGCTTGTGTAGCCTACATCTTCTCTCAAAAAATAACTCGCGTTAGTGTCGCGGTAGGACTTGAGCTTTCCTTTAATTAATTTGACGGCTATATTAGCGATAGCACTGGTACTGACAGGGTTTCCCATGCCAGATAGGCTGATAACAAAGAGAGAGAGACTAAGAAGAACACCAATACCCAAATAATAATTGAGAGTATATTAAAGATATTGAAAAGCTTGTCGCTTCCCAAGGATAGACGGAGCGTCCCTACAGCCACGCTGGGGGCTACAACAAGAGGTACGATGACGATAATGAGCTGCGAGAATGTTAGGCAGATCTCAACAAACAAACAGCTGGCCAGCAAGAACGTCTGCAACAAACGGTAAGCAGTGGAACATCAACTGTGCCTGCTGAGGATGCTTTGGCAAGTGCTATTACGAAAGTGCGAAGTTAGAAACGAAAATGGAAAAAGTATAGAATTTTAATACGAAATTTGCTGCAAAGTATCCTAATATACAGAAAATCACTCTGAGAGATTTTGTCGTAAGGTTAAGGACATCAAGACCAATCTACACATCACAGAAGACTAAGCAATGGAGACTAAAAAACCGTTTGATTTGTCGTGGAAAAACGACTGCAAGGAACATCAGTTAGAGGAAGCCGCGGCGGGGCGTACGATCAAGCTGGGGCAATTGATTTTCTTTTTCAACCTATTGATGACTTAACACCATCACATCATCCAGAGATGGATGACCTTATACAACCAGAGCCAGAAGCAGAGCTTGAGCAACCAAAAAAGCTACGAAAATGGACACACCATTTGAACAGAGATGTTATGCGCCTTGATTTTTTGGCAGAGAAATGTGGGTAAAGTGTGAGGAGAAAACATCATAAAATCTTCTTACTTAAATACCCAGAGGTACCCACAAAAATAAATGAGAAAAATCTGACAGATAAAAAACGCTTAATATCTGTAAACAGATTTTTGTTGGCTGTTGAAATAGCTGCTATTAAAATGCAAGTGGAACAGCAGCTTCCTATTGATGAACTCCCCTTGTAAGATGTGGGTGGACAACGAAGACTTGGTTGAAGCTTAAGGCGTAGGTGCTATAGATAATGAACATCATATGCCAGATCCATTAGAACTACATCCAGATATTAATAACAATGATGTGCATAGCAAAATCCCAGAAAAACTACAGCACCTTAAAAGGAATTTTGGTCATGCTTTACTAGAGTTCAGATATGTATAACCAATACTAAGGGCATTCTCTGCCCAAAATGAACATAAAAAATGATCTTATCGCACTAATATAGCATCTCAACAGCAAAGTTTTACCTAATTATTTGAACTAACACAAACTGTGTTAGATGTGTAAACTCTCGTATACTGTGCAACTGTGCCAATCGTTAGAACGTTCGGCCGCAGAACTAGACCTACAAATGCAGTTTTTGTCCCAGCGAGGGATCGAGATCCACTATGAAAGATCAGGTTGGATATGGATTTCAGCAAAGAAAGATGCAAATTAGGTCGATTAACTCAATATAAAAAAGGAAATAGAACCAGAAAGCTGATAAACCATGTTACTAAAATCAGCTACGCTCGGCACATCGAGACATTAACACCAGCAATATTGGATGAGATTATTGACTGCCAAAGGCAGAAACATGATGTTCTTACTACCAAAGTGCGTCGGCACAAGAAAAGTAGTGCACGAAGGCAAAAAATCGAAACTTTTAAACAGATGAAAGAAAGTACCATCGTAAACTTAGTGTAAAGCAAACGAACCATCAAAACACAGAATTCCCTTAATTGGAGGATATGACCAACTACTGGTCGGGTGTTTGGGGAAAAATGATCAGATGCAATTTGGACACTGCGCGGTTCAGACTGGAGGAAGCAAGCGTAAGCAATAGCCCTGCAATGTAGCTGACAAACGTCAGCTGTGAAAACTCGCGATGCTGTAAAGATCTAGTCACTCTAAACGCTGTTGCCATGACTTAAGCTCGTAAGCTTCAAAGGAATTTACACATGATATACATTTACTACAAGCAAGCATTTCCTTCCGTGCCGCATGACTATTTTCTTGAAGTCCTAAAACTTTACAAAATCTTCCTCTCTGGGGTAGAAGAATCAAGTACTTTAACCAGGGACAGCCAAGGATAACTAGATCAATACGCTTTACGACGAGTATGTTTCAAGGAGACTCCTTCAGTGCACTATGGTTCTCTTTAGCGTTAAACCAATTAAGCGAAACATTAAACAGAATGTGTCATGGGTTCATAATTCATGATAATGAGGATGGTCATCAAGTGTCCCATCTTCTTTACATGGATGACCTGAAGCTGTACGCTAGTTCAACCCAGAAACTGCAGCAACTGATCGATGTCACAAAGCAGTTTTCCCATGATATCCACATATAGTTCGCACTAGATAAATGTAGAACAGTGAATTTAATCAGAGGTGCATTAGGGACTGCAAAGTTAGAGAACGAGTTCAAAAATGACATCAAGGCAATGGCTGCAGGCGAATCATATAAATATCTAGGTATTCTTGCATCGATGGGTACTCAGCATACGATAGTTGAAATAAGCCTAACGACTGCCTTCACTACGAAACTCAGAATGATTATAAAGAGTTTTCTGAACTCGGCAAACAAAATCAGGGCAATCAACACACATACCATCCCTGTCCTCACGTACATAATCGTCCGCGTAGGAATGACGAAGCACCGAATGCATCACAAAAATTCAGCGATTAAAGGGATAGTTTAAATACGTCATATAGGGGGTAAGGGCATTGTAGATTTCCAAAAACTGTGTGAGTCACAAGCTATACAGTATACTATTTTAAAAGCAAACGAAATGTTGCGTTTTATATCACCATCTATAAAGCGGATCTTGACTACACGTCCTCAAATTTGTCCTCAGATGGGGCCTTGGATATTAGGGCAGAAACCATAGAGGGAATAGAAACACAATGGAGGAAGAAAGCTATCCACGGCGAGCGCCCCAAAACGTTAGATCACCATGAAGTGGATAGTGAGGCTTTCAATATTTGGCTAAAAACGGGTGTTCTGTATGCAGATACGGAAGGATTCTTCATTGCGGTACAGGACAAAGTTGTCAGCACCAGCAATTGTCGCAAACACGTGTTACATCAAGGCGTGGTTGACCGGTAACAGTTATGTAAAAATACCAACGAATTCATAGAGCACATTATTGATGGCTGTCGCGTGATGGCTCACAGAGAATTTACGCATAGACATAATGATGTAGCGGGCATTATACATCAACAACTTGCCCTTAACCTACGACTTTTAAAAGAATGGATGCTTTTTTATAGGTATATTCCAACTCCCGTTTTAGAAAGGGATGATTACATCTGATATTGGGATGTTACTATCTAAACAGATTATTGCTTATGCTTATGAGCAACAGCTCATTAGTCGGTTTTATTTAATACCTGTCGCCGGTTCACCCGACAGAAAGTTTTGGATTAAATATAGTAATAATAGTAAGATGTTAGCTCTAAGGAAGGATCCAGAGGTGACTGTTGTCGCCTCCGAAGCTCGCGGCTGCTCGTAATTGTATACCTACAACATTAGCGCAGGAGGTTTCAAGCATCGTATTGGATTGACTTAAAACATTCTAATCTCATCAGCCACTTGACTTAGTCCATGGCTATGACGTATAACCGGGTTCACCCAACTAAAAGTCTTGAATATAATAGCTGCTTTTAAACCTAATTAATTAGTTAATTATTGGTCCAACATTCTTAAAATTAATCTAAGTAAGCTCTTGGACTGTTTCTCCACGTGCCAAAAGAACGTATTTCACTTCAAATTTAAAGTAATAATCAAAACACAAGGACTTAAAATTTTTTATTGTTAAAGGTCGAATTTGTCGAATTTCGAAGTTAATTTGGTGTGAGCTCGGTATTACATAGTCTTCATGTGTATTTATATTTTTTCTTTCAAATTAAGTGGGCGTGGTTTCCCAGGTGCAGGTACAGGATAAAAATACACAAGTTGGTGATACTTAGCTGGAAACCTTAGAGGTCTCACTGGTACATTAATCTCTTTATTTGTCTAACTTAAATAATTTCTTAGATGTAGTTTCTATTTGCTATAATAACCTACTGGGTGTGGTGGACTATCTGGAGTTTTATTTTCATTTGGTCTTCCAGACTGTGTACCTAATTCTTGAAGAAGAAAATACAGATCCTACCGAGTTGAAAATGTCTGTGCAGGAAACTCGGAGGATCCTGAACATGTTGCTGGACACGGTACTACATGCGATTCTGCACAAGGAACTTCACAGGTGATATTGACGCTTTCTGTTCAGAAATTTGGAAAAGGAAACTGTAAATGATCCTACAATGGAACCTGCAGCGATAAAGAAAGCTTTGAATAATCGAAAATAGGTTTCTGTACAGGTTCCTTTGCGATGCAAGTTGAGACGCCAGTTCCTGTACAGAAACACGCATGGTGTACTTTACAGAAATCTGTGGTGAAAAGTCATGTCGCTTACATCTATAAAGTTGCTTTCCTTTGGTACACGGATTAGTTTCTATGCAAGTTCACGTAAAGGATTTTAAACAATATTGTTCAGGAAGGTACCTGTACAGAATCATTCAAAGATTAGCTTGCATACAGGTTCCTTTGCAGGATACTCTACAGTCTGTTTCACCAAATTCCTGTACAAGAACGGTCGAGATTACCTGCACAGTTTTGTGTGCAGGTTCGTGTGAAGGAACATGACCAGGATCCTCCCAGGTTCCAGTACAGGATTTTTCAGCAGGCTAGTGCCAATAACTTTCCTTATTATCTTGAGACGGAATACCTTTTAGAGTAATAAGATAGGTGTTCCAAATAAGGCCATAGTCCCTAATAAGGCCACCGGGAGATCACAACACCAAAATATCCACCATGGCTGTGATAGTGATAAAATATAACAATGGAAGCCACCATCCGCTATGTCGTCACAGAAGTGTTTAAGTGGTTCTCTGCACAGCTGGTCTAATAAAACGGCAAGTGTTACCTAAGCTCTCAAGCAAGCAATTGCAGTAACAGCTCGATGAGTAGATGAGTTTTTAAAGTATTTTTTATGATAGAATCGGTTTATTTTGTTGATTTTTTTTATCAAATATCAGCAAGTGTCAGAAACGCTTATTGGGAGGAGAAAAAGTTGAGTGTAGACAAATAAGGCCACGGTGTTTCCAGCTGTTTGACCTTTTTCTTTTAATATTAATTTTATTGAAGATGAAAAATTTAAACCTGCTTTTAAATGACTTTTTTTAATTTAATAAAAAAATTTTGGTGATTGTACTCATCTTTTTATTGACCTCGGATCGCTCTTACCTAGGCATGGCCTTATTGGGGTATGTAGTTTGGCCGTGTGAAGTCGACATACCTTAAGGTGGCCTTATTAGGAAAACCTACCTTATCTATACCGAAAACACACAAAGATCCCCAAGCTAAGACGTGCACAACCTTACCGAAGGCTGAGTGGCACCAGGGAGTGGTGTCGCAAATAGTGTATCTAGGATACCAGGTCGCCTCCTAGAGTATATAGACCTCACCCCCGCATGCAGGGCTCTATGAGGTTGGACCTCTACTTTCCTAACTACTCGTGGGAATACTGTGAAGCCAAATATTGGAAATCTAAATCGTAGTGAAAATGACGAGTTGTATGAAGAAGAGGAAATGAATGAAAAGCAAATTCTCAACCAAACGAGAGTGGATATTAGAGACCTCGAAAGAGGCCTTTCTGAGATACAAGACCTCGTAAAGGAGCTAAATGATGTAATTAAATAAATGAATACTTTCCCCGACGCCAGGAGCAACATGTTCCGTTGAGGGGGGGTGTGCAAAACCGAGCACCAAGAAACCGAGGGTGCAAAACGCTGCAGAGCTAGCGACCTCAATCCCGAAAAAGACGGACAATGATGTCAATGATGTCACAATCAGGGGAGTCAGAGAGACGAGGAAAGGCGAAATCCTCATCGAGGTGGGTCCTATAGCAGACGGCGGACTAAAACTGTCATTAGCTATTAAGGAGGTCCTTGGTGCTGACAATTCAATGCGTGAGCTCGTGCCACGCAAGGAAGTCGAGGTCCCACACATCGATACAACGACTGAAGTCGATGAAATTATGGCGGCTGTCCAAAATCGCTTCGGGAATTTAGAAAAAGCGAGGTAAAAATCAACCGAACGAAGAGAGCCTTTAGGGGTCAACTGAAGGCCTACGTGTAATTGAAGGAGGAGTTTGCTGAACGACTCACTCGAACAGGACATGTAAAAGTTGGTAGGATGTCTTTTAGAGTTAGAAAAAAACGGAGGTTTTGCACTGCTTTCGCTGCCAAGGCTTTTGCCACGTAGCAGCAAGCTGTGAAGGCCCTGTTAGGACCAAGGCGTTTCGAACGTGCGGTGCGGAGAGCCACAAGTCTGTGTAGTGTGTGAGCACCCCACAGTCAATGAGGTGTTTTTACTTTAGGAAGGCCATCCTCTCAAGAAAGTCTCCAAAAGGACAACGTTGAGATGCCCAAGCTGGAAAAAGAACAGGACGCCGAAAGTATAGTAGCCTTATCCCCATGTTTCTGAAGTAATACGAAAGCGGATTCCGGGAGCATGGGTTGGTAGAAAAGGAGTTAAGCTTTAGTGTGTAGGTGCCGTTCGGTAAGTCCCACACTAACATTCGTGACTTGTGGACTATGCGCTCATGTGTCCATCTTACGTATGTGGCACCAACCGCCATCTAATTACTCAAATTTTCTTATTTGGTAAATTTATGTAACAAAGTGGAAAGATGAAGATTGTTAATATTTGACGTCAGAAATTAATAAACTCTATTATATTTGATAACTTTGAACGATTGTTGCTTGTATTAAAAAATATACCAGCACACTGATAACAATAAAACCATGTAAAAATACTACACAATTTTTTTGTTGATTTCTATTATTTTGACATTTAGATAATAATAAGAAGGTATTCTATAGTTTCTTGTGAAAACTGTCGTGTGGATATATTGAGCTGACTCCTACAATAGGTTTCCCCTATATTGCCCTACAAGAGCATTATACAGTTTTTGAAAATTGAGTTTAATTTAGAATCATTGGCTGTGAACAAAAATTTACATATTATTATATATAAAACACGTCTTTTGTTTTTTGACGTTTATTCTCAATGTTAAAAGAAGATCAGGTTTTTTTAACCTCAAAAGCGTCCGTCACGTAAATAAAAGACGCACGTATTAACCCTTATGGACCCAATTTGTCCGTTTACCTGTACATTTTGAGCCAAACGTTGTGTGATTTCAGCTATTGTGAAGACCTCTTTCGCGTCGAAAATGCGATTTAAAGAAAACCTTAAAAAATCGCGTGTTTTTTTTTAATGGAAAAATAGGGCGGGAACATTGAATGGAATCTAACAGCCGGAATCAAACCGAATCGAAAACCTTGTCAGCCAATGAGATAACAGGAATGACAACGAAACTTAGAGCGAAATTGCAATTGATTTCCTTCAATTCCAAATTTATAGAACTTAATTATAATAAATTAAAATATTTCAACATTACAATTAGTATTTTTAAAACAAAATGAAGCTATAAAAATAAATTGGTAAAATTTTCAGAATATAAATTTTGATACTCTGAATGCCATTCTTTCTGAGCGCCCTCACCACTAACCCCACTAATATATCTCATCTTTAAAGGTTAAGTAGCCAGCTGACCGCAGTCCGCACTTTATAACGGCTGATCGGTGATCACAGGTTTTTTAAGTGATTGAATCAATAGCTAACGAACATTTTTTGGCTCAAATTTCATAACCACCTAGCCTTTGTATTCAAAGTGACTTTTATATAATAATAAATAATCAAAACTATATAAAAATGCCCAGATATCAATTTTAGCGCCCCATGCGCGCATGGCGCAGGCACAGCGTGTATATTTACACAACCGACGTGCGCGCAAATCAGTACGCCGATGTGTCATCCATGGAGGGGCATATCCCAGTGGGCACAAAATTTGGGGACGTATTTACGACATCGTTACGGCATCTTTACGACATCCTATGTCCATGTCGTTTCCGTGGCTTTGCGATATTGTAAAGACGTCGTCAGATCATACGACTTATTGACGATACCGTAAAGACACCTTAACTACATGGACATAGGATGTCGTAAAATTGTCGTAAAGATGTCGTAAAGACGTCCCGAACTTTGTGCCCACTGGGATGCCCGGGCCGTCGTGTCTGCACACACTTGCGCGCATGTAGAAATCACTTAGTGTGCGCGTAAGTAGGGTCTTGAAATAGTTTTGTTTATGATAAAGGAAAAAACCAGCAAGATTTAATTTTCAATTTTTATTGCTGAAATGTAAAATTAAAACATTTAGAATTAAAAATGAATAAAAATGCACAAAATCTCCGAATAATAAACCAAGTACAATTATTCACGTAACTCTGGTAAATGTACTGAAAAATATAGAATGACAGGGGAGTACAAAAAATAAAATAAAAATTGAATGTTTTATCTCGATTCGCAGCCGAACTTTGTCGAATTTAGGTTAGTGTTACTGCGCGCGTGTATACAAACAAAAACCAAACACACATCGCAACAAATTTAAGGTGATATGAAACACTTAATACACTTTCTTTTACACGAGACCTTTTATTATTCAATTCCTTTCGAATAATCATTCTTGGACTTTCGCCTGTATTAAAATAATTAGGGATAAAAATATACAAAGTAACACAAATAATAACACAATAATACCACAATGACAACAACGACCGAAGCACACACGGTACACGACGCGAACGAATAAGCGTCTTGCGCCAACCACGAGAGGGCGCGGGCAGGCGTCAAGTAACTAGTGGTAGGAGAACGCGGATATCTCGCACATGCGCAGTAGTGATTGCTGTGTATTTTTAACAAAATTTGCGTGAATAAATGTTTGTAATTTTCTTTGAAAGAGAAAGTACATATTTACCTAAATTTGCATAAGAAACATAATATAAAGTTAAACTTTTATTTTATTTTTAAATCTTTGAATTTTTCACACAATTATTGTATTAAACATGATTTTTTGCAATTTCTTAAAATTTGAATTCAAAATTCTTGTCTATATTAGCTAATAATTATTTATTTACATTGCTTACTTCAGCAGATTGCAAAGTGCATTCATAGTGCGCGCACGTGCGCGTCGCATATTTTCGTCTCGGGGTATCTGGGTGAGGTCAGCGAGGCCTGTTCTTAAATTTTTAAAGAATAAATTTACCTTTTCGTACAATATGTTACACATTTTAAAAAGTGTTACAATGTAATGAAAATGATACGTTCCCTGGCGGCCCGTTGACTGCTACACTTCAAACGCATCGCCTGTGAGTAGCAGTCAACATGCGTCCCAGGAGGCACAAAATTTGACGACGTCTTTACGACATCGTGACGACATCTTTACGACATTTTTATATACCATATTTCCGTGTCATTTCGGTGTATTTACGATATCGTAGAGACATCGTCAGATCATACAACGTTTTTACGATATCGCAAAGACACATTAACGACATGGACATAGAATATCGTAAAGTTGTCGTGAAGATATCGTAACGATGTCGTAAAGACGTCGCCAAATTTGGTGCCCATTGGGGTTATACGTCTTATTTTTTTTTAACTTCTTACCGTTGCAAAAAAAACTATTGAGCTTATTCCGTGACCTTCTATAGGGAATTTTAACGTAGAATCCGAATCTCAACAATTTAAAAGTTGATTTTGCTGTTTTTTCGAGTTTTTTTCGGTTCCTTCAGTCCGCCAGGGTTGTAATAGTAATGCCTTTCTGTGAAAGAATAATTACTATATATTGAAGTTATGATGTATCGGAACTAGAACTTTCTTATTTATATTTATATTTTTTATTTGCGGTTAGAGTTAAAGCGACAAATTGATTTCGTAAAAGTATGTCAACCGAATTGTTGACTTTTAAAGCCAAAAAGTCTAATTATCTCCAAAACAAGTCGATTTTAATCCAAAAAGTTCAATTTTCTATCAAACAGTTAATTTTTTAATGTAATTAGTTTAATTTTAAACCAAATAGTCATTTTTTCTCTGAGTTTTTTGTATTTGAATTCAAAATATATTTAATGTTTTCGTTTCAAACTCTAATTTGCCGCTATTTAATTTAGAAACCAGTCGAAGCACAAGTTTGACGTAAATTTATTTGTGCATATGTGACCTAAACTTTTTACTGATAATGGCAATTGAGGCATTCAATGTCTGCCTTTTTGTGAGCCCTGTTGTAGACTCTTTTCCACTTTCTTGTTTTGTCTACCCTTAGAATTCATTCTTAAACCAACGAGTTCGAAAGGTATCTGGCAACCATCAAGATATGCACATGTGTTTTTACTTCTAAAGCCAACAATCAACTTTATCATTAATCTCTCTCTTCTTATGTATTTAATATTTTGGTGGGCGTGTGTTTGTTTTAAAATAAATTGAAGCATACATTTTAATTTTAAATTTATTATTTCCTTACAATAATTATAGAAAAAGCAATACATATTATATCATCATATTTTTCATTAGAATTAAAGATGACCACGAAGGTGAAGATCAAAATATGAAAAATCATCATTTTTGCAAGTAGAAGAAAATTTGAATAATTTAATTAAGCCATTTTTAATGAACTGAAACAAACTGCATTCCAGGGGACTTTTAATCTTCTAAAGATTTGAACTTAAATTAAAGTGATGATTATAAGTTAAACCAAATCAAATTTAATAATTTATTTCACAAAAATCCTTAGGGACAATTAGCCCTGTAGGAAATACGAATACATAGATATTTTACAGAATCAGAGTACATGATCAATCGCAGCTTGAAAAAAATCTTAAAATTGAATTATTATCGTCTTTTATATTTATTTTCTGATGTATACCATCGTAGGTTTTTATGCATCTAAATACGTGACGTACTTATTCCATAAACTACGTGATCAATTTTGGGCAAATCCCCCCCCCCGTTTACAACCTTTGTTTAGTTTAAGACCCCCCCCCCGCGAAAGTAACGAATATTTGAGGTAAAAACCGATTTTACGTCTATACTGATTTTTTGTGCGTTTATAGGGAGTAAAGTTACCAATATGCCTTCATTGTCTACGTGACAATCTTCTCAACTAAAAAATGAAATTTTTAAGAATTTTTTTCAGTTTTTAAGAAAATAATTCAACTTTAAAGTCTAGTTGTTACATTTCTTATCAAAAAAGTGGATTTTAAATTTTAAAAATTAAGTTTCTACCGAGAAGAACAAATTTTTGACAGCAATTAAGAGCTCTTAACCAAAATATGGAATTTTTAAACAAAAATATATATTTACTACAAAATTCGGGAATTTTCGACCATAAAGGTCAATATTTCACTAAAAAAGATTATAGAATTTTGAACCAAAAAGTAAAATTTACAACATAAGAAGAAATTTTTATGAAAAAGATTAATTTACTACAAAAAAGGTATTTTTTTTATATAATTCAAGAATTCTCAACCAAAGAGTAAAATTTTCAATTAAAATAGATAAATTAAAAACAAAATAAGATTAATTCACTACCAAAAAATTCAACTTGTTAATATAATTCAAGAAATCTACATCAAAAAGTTAAATTTTTAAGAAAGAACAAAATTTTTTAATTTTCAGAAAGTATCTTAGCTTTGAAACCTAGTTGTTATTTTTTTTATCAAAAAGATTAATTTTTAAATCAAAAGACTAATTTGCTACCAAAAAAGCCAAATTTTCAATATACTTGAAGAATTCTTAACCAAAAAGTTAAATTTTCAACTAAAATAGACGAAATTTGTACAAAAACACAAAAATAATAATTTATTACCAAAAAAAATTACAAAAAGATTAATATACTACCAAAAGACGATTTTTTAAATAAAATTCAAAATTTGTCAACCAAAAAGCGGAAGTTTCAATTAAAAAAGATGAATTTTCAAACAAAAAGATTAATTTTCTACAAAAAACTTTCGTCATCTGGGAATGTACTAAAAACGTTCACATATATACTTTTAGGACAAATAATTTCTCTAAATTCTAAAAGGTTATACGTGTAACGTTACTTATATTAGGACCCTCTCCCCTTCCAGTTAAGTCACGCCCTCCCGTGTAAGTGGTAACGTAGTTTATGGACGATCCTTCAGGAGCACTCGCATTCCCCTGAATATTTTATCAGGAGAGTGGAAAACTGCAGAAAACAAAAACTCCCGAGTGCAGACAGTTACCGACAGATAAGTTTGGATGTAAGCGTTCGATAGCATCAGATTGACCAAACCCATCCTTAACAGTAAAACTCCCGTTCAACAGTAGTTACAGGCAGCGAAAACACAACTAAGTAAGAATAACGAACGGCCACCTACCCGAGCGCTAACCGCAATCGTTCGTGCTTAACGTTCGAGATTTCAACGAGTCGAGTTGGTATTAGCTAATTGCATATTTACTATCTTTACTGAAAAAGTTGAGATTGCATACCCAGAAACATAACTGTAAAAAGTAAAATCAAAAATTATATATGCGACGTGCGCCGAAGAAAGAGGACTTCCTCTAAAGAAATCGAAATGGAAGTTTTTACACCTTTCGATAGTTTTTGAGTTGCTCTTTTAAATGAAACCGTCGAGAAAGAAAATCCGAACATTATTATTGCGAATAATTGAGTTATTTGATACCCGAGAAAGCGGACTTTCGTTCGAGAGCTCCAGATCACGTCAAACGCCTCCCACCACTAATCCCTACATCTTCGCGTCTAACCTATACCCCGTCCGTGAGACGCGGCAGCGGCCCTGCTATATGCGTGAGAATGCAGTAGTAGGTGGAGAGAGAACCCAGCAAAAAAGAAAGCGTGACAATAACGCATTGGACCAGCGTGCAAATGGTGATAATTCGAGAAAACATTTCAATTTTGAATTCTTCCATACGTACAAATACGGTGCAAAAGTTTGAAGTCAGCGAATATACTACTTCAATAAATAGGCACGAAAACGCTTTAACATTGGTCAATGCGTCTGAATTCGGCAAAGCGAAATACACACTCGAATTCGCCCCAATTCGTCATGGCGAATTTCAGCAAAAGTTGGTTTATACAATTTAATCCGTAACAGAAAAACCAACATGCGAGACAGATAGAATTTATTTCACATGTTTAGTAAATTGTCCCGTAGCTCAGTGGGAACACCGTGAACTGATACACGGGAGATCGCTGGTTCAGGTTTCGACGCATGCCATTTTTATCAATTTTTTTTTTAGTTGACCTTGACAACGCATTTATATGAATTCACACGCATTCAATTAGCGCTGTCTTATTTCGTATCGAAGCATTTAAATCCGTTTAAACGAATCAGAAAATAGGATTCACACACATTTAAAAATGTTAATTGACCCTGATCCATGTCAATTCTTCATTTTTTTCTTGGAAGATTTCGTGAGTCTTCCTTCTCCTAAAAGTCGTGTCTGTCGGGTCGACTACCACCGCCCGTCCTGAAAAATCTCACTTTTCTGAGTAAGCCCCCTTTCTTCGGTGCATGTCACATATACATTACTGGTTGATGTTTCAGCTGCAACAATGTAGGTGTGCTTGCTTTCCAGTTTTATTTGACAATTTGAACAACATCTTTTACTGTGTATGCATTTCAGATGTTCAACTTCTTAAGCATAGGTTGACTTGTCCAATTAACAAGGTTCGATCTCAGAGAAAGCAAATGTAAAGATGCTAAATCGTGGAGACAAAATGAAAAGGTCTTACAGAGTTGAGGACGCTGATGCTCCCAATATCATTTATGTGGAATATGACGCTTCGAGAGTTTCCCCAGCCAGTAAGCACCTTTTCATTTTGCCTCTACAATTGAAATACTTCATTTGGTCTCTTAGAGATGAAAACTTGTCAATTGGACACGTCGAAATTTAAGTTTACCTTATTCCGGTTTAATTAGGTAATTGCAACCATTCAAACGTGAAGACCAAACGAAAAACTGCTACAGAGTTGAGGGCACTGGTATTTCCAATACAGTTGGCATGAGATATGAACACAGTAAAATGCAAACCTTAAAGTCCGCACATTTATCGACGGAGTTCAAGATCTGATCAAAAGATCAGATCTTCGTAAAGTCAGATGCATAATGTAGAGATTCAGTGAACTCACGAGGTCAACACAATTGTCACGTAGTGCAACTATTTTTGTCTCTCTAAAAACAAACTCTTCCTCTTGCATCGCACTCGCGTATATACGTTGTCATGCGCACAGACCATTATAACGAGTTCCACCCTGCATGAAGTGAAACTCATATTTGTTCTAGCGTACTTTCTGGCATTTCATACTTACTGTGAAAAATTCTGATCACTCATGCGGCTTTTACATTCGTTTTCGACCTTAAATCACTATCAGCCAAAGACTGACTTTATGTTCAGCCCTATATCAAAATTTAAGTTACCTAATGAATTCAAGGTTATCCTGAAAGTGAGTTAAATTAAATTGTAAGGTTCTCTTTTTATTGTGAAGCTTCGAAAGTTTCCCACGCGAGCAGCACCTTTTCACTTCGTCTCTCCGAGATGGAATCTTGTCACTTGGGCATGTCAAGATACTGACTATAGAATAGCCTTTTGGTTAACTCCATGCTCATGGGTAGGATCGTGGGTTAACTCTCTTTCAGTGGTTTTTGGCCGGATTATAATATACAGTTGCTCGTCGCTAGTTTCGCCAACTGCTAGGTCACGAACCTTTTCCAGCGCTGCGATTTCGTCAGCCTCAAGTTTTCTAACACGTCCGGTTGATAGGTTTATTGTCGCCATTTGGCGCCTATAATTATATAGTGGAATAAGATGACCCTTACTTCCATAAATTCCGAAGACGTCATGGTTTTGATTTCCTAGCGTAATATATATGTGAGGCTCTACGACTCTGAAGCCTGTAGGTGATGTTGTTGATTTTACTTGAACATGGTAAGCAGGAAACGAGTATTCGTCTTTTATTTCCCATCCAGATTTATGAATAGGAACAATTCCGCGGGGTAGAGGAGAAAGATAATGTGATCTACTACTAGTGAAACATGAGGTACCACATAATCGAAGAAATCCTCCAGCTTGCAAACTCAAATCTGTAAGAGGATATAGATATTTAAATTAGAACGGTTGAAGGTTTGTATGAGCCAGTCACGTGACCAATTACATGTTTTATACTACTTAGGAAAAAAGAACCCATTAAAAAGACGACTTTATGAATTGCGTATCTGTATTTGCAGATTCAGAAAGTTAAAACTGAATCGGTTTGCGACTACACCAAACTCTTGCTTTCAGTCAAGTGTTGGTGGTTGCCTTCAAATGGCCTTAGACTGATTTCGGGGGGACAGTAACATAAACAGTGAGGGCCGCCTGACTCGTTTCCAATTGGAATATATATAATGTCGCAACTCCCCTAAGAAACTGCATGAGCCAGCAGTTCTAGGAAGGCTGAGAACGGTGTGAGTGAAAGCGAGAGTTTGGCATATGTGAATTGATCATTTTCTCAAGCAGCTTCGAATCTGCCATGTACTGTAATTTCCATTTTAAGCAATATCATATTAAATCGGTTTCCCCCTTTTTGTATAAAACCGATTTTTTAGGTTAATCTGCCATATTTCACACGATTCTTCAAATTTAATATTTACCGAAAGATTAGAAGAAATCATGCGCAAGGCTACTAGATTCCTTTTGCTATTTCAGTTCTAAATTTTGTAAAGGCTTTTACGGCATATATGTTTTTTCAAAAAAATACCCTGGCGGACCGAAGAAACCGAATGGAGCCTCTACAAAGTACCCGTAAAGACCCCATTGGGTCCCCATTCGGTTCCTTTTTAAAAAACTCGAAAATTCAGCAAAATCAACTTTTAAATTGTTGTAATTCGGATTCTACGTTACAATTCCCTATATAAGGCCACGGAATAATGGCAATAGTTTTTTTTTTACAACGGTAAAATGTTTTTAAAAATATAAGACGTATAACGCCTGTTGACTGCTACACTGCAAACGCATCGCCTGTAAGTAGCCGTCAACAGGCGTTATACGTCTTATATTTTTTTTAACTT
>NC_046657.1:18794113-18802667 GCF_010883055.1 Belonocnema kinseyi | reverse complement strand
TTTTTTCGAGTTTTTTAAAAAGGAACCGAATGGGGACCCAATGGGGTCTTTACGGGTACTTTGTAGAGGCTCCACTCGGTTCCTTCGGTCCGCCAGGGTAATAACGGCTAAAAGTCTTTCATAAACCAATCGGCGGCGATCTGGCAATCCATTGACAGATACGCAATTCAGTAGCCTTCGAAACTCCTTTAACAGAAGTGAATGGATTTTTGGTTCCTGGGTAGGCGGCTTCATAATTCGAAGAATGTAAATATTATTTTGAAATTTTGGGAAATGGTTGAACATATGCCCTATTGAAAACTCCGAAGTCATTAACTATGCTATGGCGTAACTGATAACAGGGCTTTGGAGCCCTAGCTAAAAACGAATTAATAAAATCGAAATTGTTAAACAAACTAAAAACTCGAATGAGCTATGCAGATCTGTCCTTAGCAGGCCCTCTCAACTCTAATGGGCGAATATGAAGAATGATGATTATTGTTTCAAGCATAGTACAAGTTGCGGCCAACTGTAGGCTCTGCGTTTCGCACAGGTGATTGAATTTGAAAGTTTGAACATTCAAAGTGTCAAACGGTGTCAAAGGATATATTTTATTTGAAAAAATGAATTCTATGACTATAAAGTTAAACAAACGGAGGCGTGTTGTTCCCGGGTGTCAATCGTCGCCTCACGTCAAGCATCGCCAATTTCCGAAGGACGCAAAGCCGGGTATGTTGTGGTTAGAAGCGGTGTCAAATCCTCTTTGACGAAAATAACCTACAGAGAAATCGATAAAAGCGGTCATCAAGTATGCTTTCTGCGTTTTCGGGCGAAGGATTATTTACGCTGTCCGCGAAATTTTTTCAAAACAAAAATAGTGCCTTGCGTGTCGTTGCCTGAAAAAGAGCTGAATGATCTTCCTGGTGATGCTTCGACAGAGGTAGCCCTTGATGTTGATGCTAATTTTAATACATTTACATTTAATTATTTTACGTGTGTGCTATTATATGAATTGTAAATATGTTTTGAATCTTAAAATTGTATAAAATGATCAATAAAATGAATACATAAAATGAAAAATGTATAAAGATATATTAAAAGTAATTTATTATACTTTATATATATCTTTACATATCTTTCTCACTTTGTTTCTCCAATTTATTGATAAATATATTCAATTTTAATATTTTTCACATATATACAATTTATATATAGCACACATACGTCACACATTGATACTTTAAGTTCAAGTTGCGGCCAACTGTTGGCGCTGTGCTTCTTCATATTTCTACCATTGAGTTGATAGGGCCTGGTCCTTAGGGACTGTACTTAAATTACGTAATGGGGTGGGGTCAGGATATTTTGTTACGGAAGAGGAGAGGGGGGCCTTTATTAATGCACGTAATTTTTGCAAATTCGTAAAAGCCTTCTCCTGAAGATTATATTTTCAGTTGTAAACGTTCTCATTTAGTTAAAAATATTCTTAAAAAGATACTTTTTGATTACAAATTCAATTATTTTGTTAAAATTTCGTCTTTTTGAGTTGAAAATTCAACACTTTTCGTAGAATATTACCTTTTATTTTAAATTCATATTTTGTTTCTGATAAGTCAACTGAAGTCTTTTTTTTTGTGATAAAAACTATTTTTTTTTAATATTGCATCTTTCTTGGATGTAAATGCTACTGTTTTGTTGAAAATTCAATTGTTACCTAGAAAATTTACATTTTGTTTAAAATTCGCATTTTTGTGTTGAAAAGTCAATTGATATCTTTTTGGATGAAAATTCAACTATTTTGGAAAATTTGTCTTTTTGATTTAAAAATTCCCCTGTTTTAGTAGAATTTTCATTTTTGTTGGACGAAAATGCATCTTTTTGGTTAAAATTTAAAAATCTTGTTAAAAGTCATATATTTTGGATAAAAATTCGACTATGGAGAAGAAAATTAACTTATTCTTTACAATTCTTATTTTGGTTGTGGAAAGTTAACTGAAATCTTCTTTAAATGACAATTACAATTTGTTTGAAGTTTCTTTTTAAATTCATCTATTTAGAAGAAATTTTATCATTCTTGGAAAAAATGCAACTGTTCAGTTGAAAATTCCACTCTTTTTGAAAGTTTGTCTTTTCTATTTTAAAATCCACCTGCTTTAGAATAAATTACATCTGTCTTGGACAAAGATGCAACTATTTGGTAGAGAGTTCAACTATTTTGTTACAAATTCTTCCTTTTTGGATGGTAAATTCAATTTTTACGTAGAAAAATATTTTTTGTTAAAAATTCATATTTTCATCTTGAAAAGTCAACTGGAATATTTTTAAAATAAAAATTCAAGTATTTTTAAAAACATTTTTTTCAGAAAAATGCAAATCCTTTAAGGGAATCTTGCTGATTTTTGGATAAAAATGCAAATATTTGCTAGAGAACACGATTTTTTTTTAAAGTCATTCTTTTTGGTTGCAAATTCGTCTTTTTGGATTAAAAATTAAATTTTTTTCGTGCAAATTTATTTGTTGTTTGACATTTCATATTTTGATCGTGAAAAGTTAACTGAAGTCATTTTAACAGAACATTTAACTATTTTCTTGGAAATTTTTCTTTTTGATTTAAAAATTCATCTCTCTTAGTAGACATTTTATTTTTTTATTATGAAAATCAAACTTTTTGGTCAAAAATTCTTCTTCTTTCGTTGAGAATTCAACTATTTTATTCGAATTAATATTTGGTTGAATCACTTTCTTAAGAAATCATTTTTTTAAGATTTATATTTTCAGCTGATAAGTCATCTCTTTGGTTGAAAGTTGGTGTATTTCGTTGAAAATTAACCTTTTAATTGAAAATTCAACTACTTGGATAAAAGTTCAACTACTTTGTTAAAAATTAATTTTTTTATTGACAGCCTATTTCTGGCTTAAAATTTAACAGTTTAGTGAAAAAGATTTTTCTGAATAATTTTTTAACTTGAAATGTAACTATTCCCATTTTTTAAGAGTGGTCTTTTTAAGTTGAAAATTCTCCTTTTCTGGTAAAAGAGATATTTTTCTGGGTGTGACATTTCATTTTTCTTGAATATAAATGCATCACTTACGTGAAAAGTGAATTTTTTGCCAAAAATTCACATTTTGGTTTGAAAATTCAATTTTTGTAGAGTAAATTCGTCATTTGTCTTGAAGGTTCAAGAATTTAAATAAGAATAATAACTAATAAATTCATTTTTTTTTATTACAAAATTATATTTTTTTTTTGTTTACAAATTTCATCTTTTTTTTATTGAAATATAAACTATGACACTTTTATTTTGGAAATTTATTTTTGAGTTGAAAATTCAATTACTTCGTTAAAAGGCCATCTTTTATTGTAGAAATGGCATTTTTGTGTTTAAAATAAATAAATTATTTAAAACACTTTTAATTTGTATCTTAAATACCTTTTTATTCCATTCATGAAAGATATTGTGTTAAACGTATCACAAGAATAAAATTCACTTTTTTAGGCTGACAATTGAACTATTTTTGTAAAAAATTTACGTTTTGCTTAATATTCATATTTTACTATTGAAAACTCTCCTGAAATTTTTTTTATATGAAAATTAAATTTTTTTAAATTTGTCTTTTTCATTTGGAAATTCATCTGTTTTAGCCAAAATTTCATGTTTCTTGTATAAAGATGCGCGTGTTTGATCAAAAATCAATCTTCTTTGATTGAGGATTCAATTATTTTGTTTGAAAATTTTGTTTGAACCACTTTTTTGACGAAGATTTCAATTTTTAGTTGAAAATTCATCTGTTTTGTTGATAGATTAACTATTTTGCTGGAACCTGATATTTCTTAATTAAAATTTAATTGCGTAGGTAAAAGTTAAAGTACTTCTTGAAAATTTGTTTTTTCAATGTAGGTGAATCAAGAAAAATTAATTCTTAGCGATAAATGTAATAGTTTATATTTTAATGAAGAATTATTATGGTTTAAATACAAAACAGTTAAATTCAACAAAAACAACAAATTTTCCAACAAAATTCTTGAATATACACATGAATTTTCAACTAAATAGTGGAGTTTTTTACGAGATCAATTCTAACCAAAAATATTTGGATTTTTTATTGGGTTCTATTAATTCAGTTCATATTTAAGCAAAAAAGACGAGAAAAAGGAGACGTTTCTTCCAAACCGGTGAAAAAAGATTAATACTTTAAAAGAGAAAAACTTTTTTTTTAATTGTTTATAAACAATAAATAAACATAAAAAATCATGTAAACTAAGACAAAAGGTACGACTTATCATTAAAACTTTCCACTTTTTAAAATAAAATATTCTTATTTATTTAAGGCTATAAATATTAATTTAAAAAAGGCTATAGAAATGAAGAACTTGAGAAATCGGTAAGTTAAATAAAAAACCCAGATTGCTTAAAATTTCTTAACTTCGTTTAAAACAATGAGCTTGCATTTTTTCTGTGCATATAAGATAGGTAAAACGCACATTCACCTTCCTTGTTTTTTCTCCTAATATTGAAAACGTAAACAATTTACAATTCGAGAATGACCAATTTTTTAAGAACAGGAGCATGTAATAATTTTAAAACAAGTTGAATAAATTAATCAATTATTATATCTGACAGATGTTAATAAAATAGATCAGATTTTTTTAAAAATAATGTTCTCGATGGGCCAACCTAAATTTAATTTATTATGTTTAACCGACTTAGATATGTTTTTTATGACTACCCGTGTGAAAAAACCCCATTTGGCCCTATTACAAGTCGGGCACTAATCGGGGGCTACACGGGTTATCAATTTTGACAAAGTACCCAGTCGGGGACTAATCGGGGACTAGTTGGGCTTTTTACTGTCAAAATTTCAGTCGGGGCCTGGTCAGTGGTTGATCAAGGACTAGTCGGTCTTTTTTGTTCACTAATGATTTTTTAAATTCTAAAACACTAAGAATATATTTAACAATAATTTTAAACCGTTTTTTTGGAGAAAAGATTTATTAATTTTAAATTCATCGCAAATATGATTAATAAATAATTATTAAGTTAATAATTTTGTACGAAAATCAACTTTTTATAAAAACGACGATCAAAATCTTCAAAAAGGCGTAATCTTATTTTTTTGTAATATTTTTTAGAAAATTGCGAATTTCTAAGAACATGGAATTTTAAGAAAATCCATATTGGAAAAGATACATATAGATGTAGGTGAAAAGTCTGCCGAAAGTCATTAGACTCTAAATTTGTACAGATGCTTATTTTTAAATTGATCTGAAAGGTTTGCCATATGTAAATAAAGTCTAATCCTTCATGCAGTTGAAATAGGAAAGAGAAAAAGTTTTTAATTAATCAGTGAAGAGCAGTATCCTAGTAGTAAACTATTAAGCACGGTACAGTTCAGATTTCACTACCACCTTCATTTGAGTCTTGTGGTTCTGAACTGGTAGCTTTAAAGAAAATCCGCAAGAGCGCGACGTGCCGCCTCTCGCACAACAGAAATGACGCGTCGAGTATTTAAGACAGCAGTCCACACATAACGAAGCATAATTACCTAGAGCAAAGACTACCGTGACCAACATGGCGGTTCATTCAGAACGAAGCTCTTTCCTAAATAATAAGTATTTTGACAAAGTTTTAGGGGATGTTTCACAAATTTTGGGGAGTTTGGTTAATATTCCACGCGGATGTATTATCATATGACCCCTACTAGTACACGATCAGGCCCCGACTAGGATAGGTCTGGTCACCTGACTAGTCCCCGACTAATTCACCGTGACGCTACTGGTCGGGGGCTAGTCAGATGATCCGACAACTTCCCCATTTGAATTTCTACACGGGTAAAGAGCATTAGATTCCTAATAGGCGTTACGAAAAATCTTGTACATTTTTTACAGGTTTTAGTTTTTTTTTAAACAAATATAAAAAACTGAATTTTCTAAAAAAATATTTTCTTTTTCAGATATAGCCCTCAGATATGATTTTTATTAACTCCAATTACAATTTTGGCATACGAATAAGGCATATAATGTGTTGCATATATAATTTTATTATTATAAACAAATTTTAAAGACTTGAATTATTTTTATACTTTTTGTACTAAAAAAAATCATGTACTATATAATATATCTAATATCTAATATGTATATATACGTAAAAGATGAACAAGAATTTCTTTCTCTAAAAAGAAGAAAATTTTCTATTTGCAAACTATTTTTTTGCAAACAAATGTTAATTTTTTTATTTTAAATATATTTTTATAACAAGAGTTGACAACAAATTTTTAGATCCTGTTGGTTAAACAACTTTTGTCTGTTTATTTTTTTGTCCCTCACATAATTATTTTTTACGATTCAGAAAAGTGTACTTGTCCTAGTTAAGAATTACTAGTAACAAATTTTCAGATTCTTTTTGAGTGAACCACCTGTGAGTACTCATTTTTGTAATAGCTTTTTACCTTTTTTTTATAAATTATTTTAGTAACTGAAAATTTAACAATCCTATGCTTGTTTGAACATTTGTCTTCTTCATTCTACATTCTAACTATTTATTTGTTTGAAAATTGATGTATTTTGTTAAACAATATTCATTCTTGGTAGAAAACTAATCTTTTTAGATGAAAATAAGTTGTTTTTTGATTAATTTTTTTATATAAAAGGTTAAATAAATTTTTGTTTTCCAAATAGAATTTATAGGCATTCAATGTGTGTGCTAGAAAAACTATTCTTTGGTAGAAAATTTATTTTATTTGTTCAAAAACATATTTCTTAAAATGTAAATTAAGCTAATCTATTTTTTACTGTAAATTTTTCTTTTGTATTTAAAATTTATCTATTTTGTTCAAAATTCGGCCTTTTGGGTAAAAAATTCATTTTTGTGGTAGAGAATTAATTTATTTGCTTGAGATTTACCTTTTTAGACTAAAAATTAATTTTTTTAAATAAAAATTTAACCAACTTTTTTCCGAACCTTTCTTGTATAGGCAGTAAAGGTTTTTGGTCGAAAATTCATATGTTTGGTTGAAAACATAAATCATTAAATAAAAATTTATTTACTTCAAAACATATTCTCCTTTTTTGAGCGAACAACTTTTGTCCAATTTTTTTTTCTAAGCTTATATCGTCCGTCCACGAATTGCATTTTTTTACTCTTAATTTTGATTTTTTCAAACAAAAAACACTGCCTATCATATAAAAAACAGATAATTAACAAAATTGTAGATATTTTATCAATGAAAAATTTTTGTTGATTCGTATTTTTTTATATCTTGCATAGTTTGACTGCAAAATTATCATTTTAGTTGAAAAATTTTCATTTTTTTCTACAAAGCTAAATATTTTGTTCCATAAAAAAATGATTTTATTAACAGAAAGTTGAACTATTCTTTGTTTGTTTGAACATCAATCTTCTTCAGTAGAAAATTCAACTATTTGCTTGAAAATTTCTGTATTTTGTTTGTTACGGCGTCTTTACGACAACTTTACGATATCCTGTGTCCATGTCGTTAAGGTGACTTTACGATATCGTAAAAACGTCTTATGATCTGACGATGTCGTTACAATATCATAAAGACATTGTAACGACACAGACATAGGATGTCGTAAAATTATCATCAAGACGTCGTAAAGATGTCGTAACGATGTCGTAAAGACGTCGACAAACTTTGTGCCCACTGGGTTATTTGTATGCTCAAATTGTAATTCTTGTCGATTTAAAATATATCTGACTGTTAAAGCTGAGAAAGGAAATATTTTGCTAGAAAATTCACTTTTTTACATTTGTTAAAAAAATTAAAAGATGTATAAAATTCATAATATCGTTTCTTACGTCTGTTAGAAATCTAATGCGATTTATTTCTAACAAAAAAAACTCTTAGGCTGTTAAACATAATACGGCCTCCGGTCCATGCACCAGAACGACCGGATCTCTGAATAGCCGGAATGAAGCGTTGACCAATCAGAAAATTTCCGCGGAAACAGTGTCTCGTTCACGAATAATTTATAATATTTGTCTGGATGTAAAAGTGGAGGGAGAATAAATAAAGAATTTTTTAATTTTTAATTATATTTTGTATAGTTGCACATTAAATTATTTGCAATATATATTCGAAAGATGCATACAATTAATAATTTTGATTCAAAATTTATAATACGAAGGTAGTTCAATAAGTCCTTAGAATGACCAACAGATGGCGCGCGAATCGCTCCAAATCATCTGTTTTCAGTCAGCACCACTCCCGACTAGATATATGGTGCAGTCACAGTCCACATCTTCTGAGTTTACGTGTTTTTAGGACCAATTGAAAAAAAAAATTGTTCGTTAAAAAAAAAATTGTTCGTTAAGAAAAATGGAAAAAAACGAGTTCAGAGCGGTAATCAAACATTTTCATTTAAAGGGCTTAACTCCATATGAGATAAAAAATGAATTGGACTCTGTTCATGGCACATCTGTCCCTGCCTTAGCAACGTTTTATAACTGGGTAAATCAATTTAAGCGTGGTCGTACATCAATAAGTGACGAACCACGTTCAGGAAGCCCCGTAGAAGCAAGTACTCCCGAAATCATCAATAAAATCCACGATATGGTGT
>NC_046657.1:18748434-18794013 GCF_010883055.1 Belonocnema kinseyi | reverse complement strand
AAAACGCACTTTTCTGAAGGATTAAAAAAACTTGAAAAGCGATTGACTAAGTCTATAGAGCTCCAAGGAGATTATGTTGAAAAATAAAAAAAAAATTACCCAAAAAAAAATGTTTTTATACTTCATTCTAAGGACTTATTGAACTACCCTCGTAATTTTGCAGATATACTTAGTATTTATTGTATTTTAAATTAATTTCGCGCCAATAAGCGTTCCGTTCATTTCTAAAGTTGTCAAACACATGCACCGGAATGACCGTAGACCGGAATGACCGGAACACAAATCGCATAGCACCTTCGACAAGACGAAAAAGTTCCTTCTTGTCAAACATGATCTGTGATTGGTGTTCCGGTCATTCCGGGTTACGGTCATTCCGGTGCATGTGTTTGACAACTTTGGAAATAAACGGAACGCTTATTAGCGCGAAATTAAGTACACCAGTATTCAAAATACAATAAATGCTAAGTATATCTGCAAAATTATTATACATTTTGAATCAAAATTGTTAATTGTATGCATCTTACGAATATATATTGCAAATAATTTAATTTGGAACTATACAAAATATAATTTAAAATTTTTAAATGCTTTTTTTATTCTCCCTTCCTCTTTGACATCCAGACAAATATTATAAATTATTCAATTTTCGCAAATAAAGGATTGTTAATGATACAAGCCGGTGCATGTCTTATACATAATCTTTAAGCCTCAAAAAAAACTTTTCATATAAAGAACTCCAAAAGAAATGTATCAGACTGTACGTAAAATTGATACCTACATCATGTTCCCTTAATTAATCAACACTGATCATTATGCTAATAAATTATTTTTTTTTATAACCTCAAGTTGTAAACACTTTTGAAAACAAAAA
Source organism: Belonocnema kinseyi (assembly GCF_010883055.1). Taxonomy (NCBI): domain Eukaryota; kingdom Metazoa; phylum Arthropoda; class Insecta; order Hymenoptera; family Cynipidae; genus Belonocnema; species Belonocnema kinseyi. The sequence goes on along the minus strand of NC_046657.1, from coordinate 18,793,142 downwards.
ACACTCACAACAAATGTGACAAGCACTATAGTAAATTTTATCTGCGGCTAACTTCGGCTCGTGAACGAGACACTGTTTGCGCGGAAATTTTCTGATTGGTTAACGCTTTATTCCGGCCATTCTGAGATCCGGTCGTTCTGGTGCGTGAACTGGAGGCCTAAGTCAAATTCATTTTGCTCCATCGAGAAAACAAATAAAAGTAGACATAAATCATTTTATTTATATCTGCTGATATAATAATTTATTTAACTTGTTTTAAAATTTTTATATACTCTTGTTATTAAAAAATGTCTTATTCTTGAATTTAAAATTTTTTACGTTTTTAATATTAGGAAACAAAAAACAAGGAAAGTGAATGTGCGTTTTACCTGTCTTATATGCACAGAAACAAAGTAATTTGTGTGTTTAGCCTATTTTTATGTTTCAAGAAATTTCAATCTCTTTGGTTTGGACAAAGTTAAATTGGTTGAGCAATCTGGCTCTTTTTTTAACTTAAAATAAGTTCACATAAATTCACAAAAAGTCACAGATTTTCATAAAATTAGTATATATTAAATAGACAATTACTAAATATTAATATCTAATCACATAAATAAATGAGAATGTTTTCTTTAAAAAGTAAAAAGTTTTCATAATAAGTTGTACCGTTTGTCTTAGTTTTCACACTTTATTTTTATGCTTTTTTTAAATTTTTCAAACAATTTTTCAATCTTTTTTCCTTCTTTTAAAGAATTCACATTTTTCCCCTATTAGAATTTGCTTTTCAGACATTATAAACTTAAAAAATTTTTAAAACTTCAAATTGATCTTTCTTTATAAATAATAATGGTTAAAAGAGTACAAAAATTCTCGTCCCTTTATCTCAGAAAAAAAGTCATTTCTATTTTATTTGTATAGAGATAGCTTATCAGACTTAAAAGATTTTAGGAAATTCTAAATACTAGTAAGTTCTGTTTATTAACTTAGATTTTGAACGTTAATTCTTGGCAATATTTGTTAAGAAAATAACTTTGATGAGCTATTTTGATTGTATTAGGTGAAAAATAATATCTTTTATAGCAAGGAAAAATGTTAACTGTTAACAATATTTTGTAGTGGAATTAGTGGAATTCGTTGAAATAGTTGTATGCAAATGAGACAGAAAAATCATTTTTCTCTCAAGCAACTGTTAATTTTTAATCTATTCTTATAACAAGAGCCTACAACAAATTTCTAGGTCATTTTTGGTTGAACAACTTTTGTCTTTCAACTTTTTTGTCCCATGTCGTATTTCCAAAAATTTAATTTTTGGATTTTTAATGTTATTTTTAATGATTAGAAAAAAATTTACTCGCCCTGTAAAAAAGTGATTAATAACCTAACTGCAAAATGATAATCTTAGTTGAATAATCTTCTTTTTTGTGTTCAAAATTAAACCATTTTGTTAAATTTGTTTAAAAATTAGTTTTCCAACTGAAAAATATTCTCAGCAATTGGATTGAAAATTTATCTAGTTTATTCCAAATTAATCTTTTTTGGTAATCTTTTGTAATGACTAATTCACTTTGTTGGCTAAAAAAGCCTGCATTTCGTTAAAAACTATTCATTCAAACAAATGTTAAAATGTATAACTAAAAAGATAATCTTCAGAAGGAAGCAAATGCAAAAAAAAAATAAATAAAAGGAAATTAAATAAATTAATATTCAAAGACATTTGCAAAATTTTTGGTTTAAATCCATGAATTTTTCCTGTCCAATTCATAATTACCTTCAGTATAATTATTGCGAGTTATTTGTTTAATTGGAAAATTTCAAAAAATTACGTACACCCTACCGTAACAAATCGTGACAAAATCTTTCGACACCCCCCCCCCCTTCGGCTGTTACGTAACTTAAGTAACTTAAGTACGATTCAAGTGCTATACAATTGTATTGCACATCTGTAAACATGCACTCTAACTTTACTGTGCAACTATAAATGTCTATTGCACTATAAATGTCACTGCTACTCAGTGGGCACAAAATTTGGCGACGTCTTTACGACATTGTTACGACATTGTTACGACATATTTACAGCATCTTTACGACCTCCTATGTCCATGTCGTTTCGGTGTCTTTGCGATATCGTGAAGATATCGTCAGATCATGCGACTTATTTACGATGTCGTAAAGACACCTTAACGACATGGACATGGAATGTTCTAAAGTTGTCGTAAAGATGTCGTAACGATGTCCTAAAGACGTCGCCAAACTTTGTGCCTACTAGGTATACTTACTGCGCAACCAAAAATTCCTTGAAATTATACTGCGCATCTATAACTTAATATAAAATAATTATCAGTTTCACTCTTCGGCGTATCTTTAGTTCCCGTCAAACTCTTTTGCGCAATCCTAAGTAAACTCAATAATTTCACTCTCTCCACATAATGTGCTGCTTCTGCTGTCTCAAATCGCCTTTGTCAATTTCTTAAATATAATTCAAGGAACTTGTTAGGTTGGACCTGTTTGTAAAACGTTCTTACAGAATCTGGACCGGGCCTGGACCCTCCCAGTGAACACAAAATTTGGCGACGTCTTTACGACATCGTTAAGACATATATACGACATCTTCACGATATCCTATGTCCATGTCGTTTCGGTTTCTTTGCGATATCGTTAAGACATTGTCAGATCATACGACTTATTTACGATATCGTAAAGACACCTTAACGATATGAACATAGGATGTCGTAAAATTGTCGTAAAGATGACGTAACGATGCCGCAAAGACGTCGCCAAACTTTGTTCCCACTGGGCTTAATAAATTAAAGGGTTTGGGTCGGAACTGGACCCTGAAGAATTTAAAAGGTTCGGACTCGAACCTGAGCCCTGAAGAAATTAAAGGGTCCAGTCCAGATGCGCACCCTTGAGGAACATGTTATTTTACTATTTTATTCTTTAAGCACAAAGATTATGTAATTCCTATTAAAAATAAGAAGTTATTATAAATATTTTCAAACCATATTTTCAACACTTCTCCATAAGTTCCCACAGCTTCGGTAACATACCAGTATATTGCCGGCAATCTTACAGGATAAAAATGTTAGGCACTCGCAATTCTCTCTTCTGTGAAACTTTTTCTTGTGGCCTATTTTCGAGTTCCATTGAAAAAAACGCTTTCTTGATTCCAAAAGAATCATTTCACATTAAATTCGAATTCATTTCGAACTTTCGAGTTTGAAAAAAAGCATTTGGAACAGAGTGGGAATTAATTGGACTAATATTTCTTTTCAGGAAGGCCAACAAATTACTTGGAATTATACGTATATATTGCTTTATATTATTATATTCACCAATATAATTGAAGATGATCCCCAAGGTGAAAACCAGCGGGTAGAAGATCCTCATTTTTTCCAGGTAAGGGAAAAACTGTCGAATGTAGCAATGAAGAATTTTTCTTTAAGTGTAATTGATGGTTATTCTGGGATTTCATTACAGTGTAAATAGTCGTTATCTTAACGAATGTATAGGCGTTAAGCTTGTTCTTCTCATAAATTATATTTTCTTTTCATAAATCAGTTTCAAGGAAAGAAATTGGGATACTAAAGTTGTTCAATTTTGAAGTATTTCAAATCTAAACATTTCGAAAATTTCTACGAAATTCAGTAGTTAAAAATCTAAATATCTTACCTTTTTGTAAGAAAATTAAAAAATTAAAGAGTTTTAAGCTTACAAATAATAAATAATCATAATAAATATACCTGAGTCTTTTTCGAACAAAAGAGAGAAAGAGATAAATTAATTGGAAAAAATCTGCACGCTTAGTGGGTACATTCTCATTGCGAGCGGTCAGTGGCGTAACTCCCTTACCGCAAAACCCCGCAATGCAGGGGGGTCTCCTTCTGTGAGGGGGCCCCTTACGACCAGTGGCAAAATTATATTTTAATTTCAATTTTATACTTTCTTGTGCATTTTTAAATAACTATTTATTTTAAATTATAGAAATTCAAAAGAATATATTAACCATTTTTTATTATTTGAACAAATCTAATTTGTTTAAACAATTCTTTTTCCAAAAATATTTTAAATCCGCATTTTATGAATTAAACTTAATATTTAATTATTATGAGGAGCAGTAAATTCTGCTAAAAGCTTTATGGCAATGTTTATACAATTGATTTTTTTCCTTCCACACTCAAAATCATTCAATATTATGTTTAGTTCCAAATTTTGACCCAATAGCTTTCAATAGATTTAAGTGCAATTCAACGGATTTCAACCATTTTCAATTTTAAGAGAATAATTAAAACGATTTTAAAACATCGTATAAGATTTCCAAAATGATCAGAAACAAATCTCGAAGATTTGAAGACAATTTTAGGGATAATTGAAGTTACTTAAAAAGATATTTCCAAAGTTTTTAATTTTAAAATAGATAAATAACATTTTAATACTTTTAACGATTTCTGAAAATTTATTAAATATTTAAATTTTTCCCCGGGTTTGAGAGATCCTAACAATCTTTTAAACTGGTTTAAATTTTTCCTAAAATTGTGTAATCTCTTTTCAAATAAAAAATTTGTATTTAAAATTGTCTACACTGAGAGACTTTTTGTTAGAATAAATGATAAAAATGAATGAGACTTTAGTATAATATCGTTTCAAAATAGGGAAAACAGAGTTTGCGTATCAAAAATTCATATATTAGCTTTCAGCCGTCAAAATTATCATTTTTGTTTGAACTAAATAAACAAATTAAATAAATTAAATACGGACACACGCGTTCAGATATTATTTTTATTATTATGTACTTAATTTATTCACTACATACATAATCGCACACTTAATCGCTATGAAAAATCGGAACGGCTGCGACGAGATTTGAACCGGACTTACTTAAAGCACTAAACCCATTCTCTAACAACTGAACCCCTCGGCTAACTTACCTAATAGGCACAAAATTTGGAGACGTTTTTACGACATCGTAATGACATCTTTTCGACAACTTTACGACATCCTATGTCCATGTTGTTAAGGCGCCTTTACGATATCGTAAGTTTGTCGTATAATCTGACGATTTCTTTACGATATCGTAAAGACACTGTAAGGACAATGACGTAGGGCATCATAAAGTTTTCGTAAAGATGTCGTAACGATGTCTAAAGAAGTCGCCATATTTTGTGCCCACTGGGTACACTATGGAATATTCAACAAAAAACTCGGCAAAGCGGCGTGGCTTAAATTGGTTATTTATAAAATACATTTTTTAAAGGAACTAATAATATTTTTGTATGAATAACATTCTCTAATTTAATATATACTTAATGTATAAATCTCGTTAGAAAGACTTCCGCATATTTTAAATCCCATAGTAAATGTATGAATTAAAAATAGAAAAAGTTAACTTGCATTTAAAATATTGTGAAACATAACCTTTCGGCTCGAGCACGAAATGGCGGAAACAATCGAGGAGCATTCTCAGCCGAAACTATATGATAAATCAAGAATAACGATTTTATAGTTTGCTATGCGTCTTAGATTTCTGTCAACATCATATTGACAATATCAATTTGTAAAATACGTTTTCGAGATTAGGATAATCACTTTTTTACTTATTCAAATTATTTTCTAAAACTCAGTAAAAAGAATATTATTTTTTCATAATGTTAATTCTTGAAATCGAGATTCATAATATTTCGTATATGCAATATTACTTTGTCATCTGCCTGTTTTAAATACTGGTATGATAATATTGAACATCGGTACTGTAATACGAATGAGTGTAATAAAACCGCGGTTTTCCCTATTTTGAAACGCTAGTATACTAAATTCTAATTCATTTTTTTCATTTATTCTAAAAAAAGGGTCAGCTATAATTTAAAAAAAAAAAATTGGTGAAGTTTGAATTTATAATAATATGTACAATGCTTTGCAATTCACTACCCTGGCGGACTGAAGGAATCGAAAGGAGCCTCTACTAAGTACCCGTAAATACCTGTCATTTACATGGGCCGAAGGCACCTTCAAGTGCATCTTCTTTTAGTAGCAGTTAATAAGCGTTCCGTCGGTAACTTTAAGAATTTTGTCTGGATGCTAGCGCCACGCAGTAGAAACCTCAGACAACAATACTGCGATAAAAGTAAGAGAATTTTATTTTTAAACGTCGCGCGCAACATACTACTTGAACTATTATGGATGCGCTTGAAGTCACCTTCAACAGAAGATAATGAAATTTTGAAACTTTTTTAACGCTGCAAAAAAAGTATTGCGATTACTCCGTGAGTTTCTAATAGAAAATTTAACGTAGAATCTGAATTTCAAAAGTTTAAAAGTTGATGTTGCTGTTTTTCTGAGTTTTTTAAAAAGGAACCGAATGGGGGCCCAATGGGGTCTTTACGGGTACTTTACAGAGGCTCCTTTCGGTTCCTTCAGGCCGCTAGGGTAAACGAAGTAAATGTTTCATCAAAATTACTTCATGCAGAAAATATAGATTTAAGTCGTGAATTAAAAATTTTAAACACTGTAAGAAAAAATTCGAAAAAGTATAGATTAGAGTATAAAAAATGTAAAGAAAAAGCTACACAAATGTCTTAAAAATAGGATATTGAACCAGTCTTTGTAGAAAAACGGAAACCCAAGCGTCCCAGTGGGCACAAAGTTTGGCGATGTCTTTACGACATCTTTACGACATCTTTACGATAGATTTACGACATCCTATGGCCATGTCGTTAAGGTGCCTTTACGATATCGTTAATAAGTCGTATGATTTGACGATGTCTTTACGATATCGCAAAGACTCCAAGAGGACATGGACATATGATGTCGTAAAGTTGTCGTAAAGATGTGGTAAAGACGTCGCCAAACTTTGTGCCCACTGGGTTGATATTAGTAAAGAATTTAAAAAAATCGATGTCTTTAATCACACTTTAAGCTGTGTGAGGTCTAATTAGACATTGTGAATACATAGTTTACAGAGAAATTACAGATTGGATATCATGAGGAGTTTACCAAAGAACTCCCCTTGCAAGTCATTAACTTTATCCCACCCATGCAGAAATTGCCAAATATTTGCCTTATTTCCGACTGGGGCCAGATCGGGCACCCAATTTTGTGGATGTTAAATTTGCCCTCCTCTAGACCCCGACTTAACAGTCAATCTAGACAGTAGATGGAGCCCCATTAATTTCGGAGCCTAAAGTGGGTTGATTCCAAATCACCCAAGTTTCAACATAAAGTGTCAAACGACAAAAACATTTCAATTAATAATTGAAAAAGTGACGAAATAAGTGGAAAAATTACAAAAGCGAGCAAAAGACGAGTGCGTAGGTATCGTATACTCTAAAATATCCCCGAAGTTACGTGTTGAAGACTATAATAAGTAAATTTATTAAGAATGTTAAGATGAAATTTAACCTCAATATGAGGTTATTTATTTACAAAAAAATCAGACGTGATATTTAATTTCTCAAATTTCAGTTTAGGAGGTAATATATACGATTTTCATATAATTTTATTTAAGAATCCCTTTTAATTATCAGTAATAAAAATGGATTAAAATAAGTCTGATCGGGGCCAGACCGGGTTATCTCCGGGACTGCGCTTGGGCCCCGATCAGGTATCTCGTTTCATTTCGAGTCTGGCCCCATCTAGATAGCCCGATTTGGGCCAAATTTTGCCCGATATGGCCCCGATCAGATCCATATCGTAATTTCTGCACAAGCATTCTTTAATAGTAACGAGTTCAATGACACATCAAGAGTAAAATATGTTTTCCGAACTTTACTCATTAAATACAGCTTCATGGAACGCAATTTTTTAGAGTTAATCCCTTAAGAATTTATTTAACTCTGAATGTAATAGTATAGCAACTTCACCGTAATACAAGAATCTGAATTTCAGTCAAACAAGGCGGTTGACTTTCAGATTTAACCCAAAGGATCATTAGCCGGTTGAAAGTCAACACGGAAAAAAATGGAAAAATAATTTTTATGAAGAGTGCTGTATTACATTACAAATTATTATGGTGTTAGTGACTGTTACTGGAGTACAGGTAATAGACTAATAAAATTGAATGTGATATAGATCTTACTTTTATTCATTTCAATAATGTACCTTTTGTAAAAGGCACCTTATTTACCCAGTGGGCACAAAATTTGGCGAGGTCTTTACGACATCCTATGTCAATGTCGTTTCGCTGTCTTTGCGATATCTTAAAGACGTCGTCAGATTATACGAATTATTTACCATATCGTAAAGAAACCTTAACGACATGGACATAGGATATCGTAAATTTGTCGTGAAGATGTCGCAACGATGTCGTAAAGACGTCGCCAAATGTTGTGCCCACTGGGTACTAAGTCCTCAATAAAATATATTACTACGTTTAGTTAAGATTAGAGTCGAAATAAGATGCGTCGTGCAATCTCAAATATTCGAGGCACTGAGATAGGCTTGTATTAGCAAATAGCGTTGAGTCCGCGAGCCTTCTGGGACTCTGTACCAGAAAGCTACTAGCAATATCACGCAAGCGCAGTAGCGCTGCATTACCGTCGACAGTTTACGAGTTGGCGCCATTCTCGAATGCTTTTGTAAGCATCGTATTTTCCCATGCGTTGATTTATATTTTACATTATAATCAAATTTCAACCTAAAATCTTTAATCTTCAATTTCTATTAAAAGCCACTTTTATAATTTTTATAACTGTTACAGTGCGATACCTTCACACTTAATCTTTATTTTCCCGCAACAGAATAAGCTTTTTCTATTTGGAAGTGTTTAACTTTTTCTCGTCAAACTAATTTTCTCCCAATTAATCAACTTAATATCTAAAAGGAGTAAGTTTTTTCTGTCTCCTTGTGATTGTAAACTTCTACGTTTTATTTCTCAGAACTGGATAATTTTGTTTAATGATACTTTTTTATACTGCAAGCCCTCAAATATTGTTCAAGGAATAAAATAAAAAATTTTTAATGAACATCTTTTACTTCACTTACCTATGTTTGCAATTAATTACACTATTACACTATATATTATATCACATAATGTGCATTATTTTACCTTTTAATAATGGATAAATAAACACTAGCTATTAGAAAAATTTTATAAAATTTTTATCATTTAAATATTTTCATTTTTCAGACTTATTTCATTTAATTTCAGCAAGCCTTCGATTCAATGTTCAAATCCAACATTAAAGTTAGGATATTAATTTCAGGTTTAAGTATTTTGTATCTCAAGCAATTTTTTTTACTTTAATGTTCCAATAAATTATTTCTATTGGCTGCTTTTATATCTCCCTCTGTTATCCCATGCTTATCAGCGAAAAGCTTGGCTGAGATTTTGTCATCAGAATTTAAGCGATACATTAGCGTAATTAGCTAGAGCGTCGGGCAAAAGCTTAGAGGTTTTAGGTGGTTTAGTTAGGGGGTTCGATCCCCAGCGGGTGCGATTTTTCATAGCGTTTGAGCGTTCGATACTGTTTTTAAGTGACCGTAGGAGCAATTACATAATTTATCAAATAAATTAAGTGCCGTTATTATAAGTAAAAGATTTTTTTTCCTACTTTATCATTATATTTCATCATCTATTTCGAGATGCATTACTGGAATGTCTAACGACGATTCTACAACGCCTGACTTACATTTGAAACGTATATCAGAATCTCTGTTTTTTTCTGACTTCCCTTATAATTAGATCTTCCTTTCGTTCCTCTAATTTACCTCCGACTCCACACGCGTCCCAGTGGCCACAAAATTTGGCGACCTCTTTATGACATTCTTACGACATCCTATGTCTATGTCGTTTCGATGTCTTTGCGATATCGTAAAGATGTCGTCAGATCATACGACGTATTTACGATATCGTAAAGACACCTTAACGACCTGGACACAGGATGTCGTAAATTTGTCGTAAAGATGTCGGGACTATGTCGTAAAGACGTCTCCAAATTTTGGGCCCACTGGGGTTCTTACACTCAGTCCTCTACACTGAAAATTTTTTGAGCAAGCAGCTGTCTTCTAAGTGGCAACGCAGCGTCACCACGACACTTGGTGCAGCGGCCAGATCACATTTAAGTAAGCTATAGTACTAAACGTGCGAGCAGATCCTTTCCCGTGTGTTGGGAACGCAGCAGTCCCACAAAAGAGAATGGAATGGCCCCACGGGTATAAACTATATTTATAACTCCGCACGAAACTCGGCGGGAAGATTCCGTGCTCCCGCCTAAAGGGAGCGTTACTGTACCAATACTGTTGGGACTACAGCTGTTCCAATGTGGGAAGACAGCGTTCCCAATATGAGGAAGGATACGCACCAAGTTGCTGGCGAGCAGCGCGCGACGCATTTGGTGTTCCAGCTCCACCGCGTAGGCAAGCAGCTCGCCCAAAAAATTTTTAGTGTACGGTCGAACCTTTCATTACACTAGCGACGAGCGTTCAGTCTGAACCATTTAATTCGTATTCCTAATATTTGTACATTAACCTTTCTTAGATGGCCCAACGTGAAAATGAGTTGCTTTACTTTTTTTAGACTGAGTCACCTATTTCTAACAATGATCCCCAAGTTTTCAAACTAGATTTCTCTCTGTGAACTCATGATGATAACATGACTTAAATTAATGCGCTTGGTTGAAATTTAACTGCTTTATGTACGTAACATGTACTCCATAGGTTAATTTAAGACAGAAAGATTGTTGACTTTCCGTCAACGCGTCCATATGAAATGAAACTTAAAGGTTAATTTAAGTCAGCTGATTGTTGAAATTCATAAAATTTATGCGCTATCGTTCAGCTATTAGGAAGATGAAATTAATATAAAATTTAAAATGGAATAATTTTAGGAAATACATTTTTTTTAATGTGACCATTGAATGGATTATTCAGTTATGCCTAATAAATCAAGTTGTCTTATCCTCCAAGTCGATAGGATTAGTAGAAGGAAAAAAGAACTTAATAACACTAAACAAGGCACTTATATCAATTTCAAGCTACCAGGTACAGAACGTGAATCTTCAATCCTTTTTCATATCTTTTTTTATGACATACGTACGATTATTCTATTTATAATCAAAATCTGTTATAGATCTGAGTATATTTATCAAAATAGGAAACTTTGACGAAACGACTACTCTGAAATCCTATTTACGGAATAGAATGCATTTAAGTCGATTCTTAAATCTATCTCTACTGACAATCGAACTCGATGATGCAAAGTAATTGGATATCGAAATTGTTATTAATAAGTTTGTTAAAATGAAAGCGAGACAAATTGCAACGTGCAGATAATTTTTTTAACGGTGCAATATTAATTTTTAAGTCAGAACTATGTATAATTTATGATATATATAATCCAAAATAAAATATGATTGGTAATATATTATAAAAAGAACTATGTGATTTATTTTATTTTGTTTAAATGTATTTCAGCTGCAATTATACGCTGTTATTCGCGCTCGTTAATGTATTTTCTTCGCGCTCGGCATTTCTATACTCCTCCCAGTGGACACAAAATTTGGCGACGTCTTTACGACATAGTTACGACATCGTTACGATATCGTTACGACATTTAAATGACATTATACGACATCTTTACGGCATCCTGTGTCCCTGTCTATTCCGCGTCTTTACGATATCGTAAAGACATCGTCAGATCATACGACGTGTTTATGATATCGTAAAGACACCTTAACGACATGGACATAAGAAATCGTAAAGTTGGCGCAAAGATGTCGTAAAGACGTCGCCCAATTTTGTGCCCATTGGGCTCACATTTGTGCATTGTTAAATTTTTACCATTTTTTTTGTTTAATATCTGATAGATTAATATAATTTATTATCACTGTTTAAATAATAATTAATTAATTGAGAGAATACTGATACTCGATGATAAAAGTATTTTAAATAAAATTTACATAAATTTGTTTAAAATTTAAGTTTCAATTTTAGGGCCCAAATATCTATTACTTTTATTTCAACAATTATTTTTCTGAAATTTTGTAATTAAAAAAAAATTTATTAATTTGATTTTTTAACCAATTCCAGTTTTTAATCAATTTAATTTTCGTTATTATTTTATTTCTTATACCATTTTATTTCTTCTTTAATTTTATTTCTTTAACAATTTTCTTTTTTAATTAATTACTTTTTTTGCAATTTTATCTTTTTTAAATCTATAATTTTTTTAATAATTTATTTTTCACAGTTTTACTTTTTTAATATCTGATAAATTAATATCATTTATTATTATTGCTTAAATAATAGTGAATTAATTAAGAGAATAATAATGCTCAATGATAAAAGTGTTCTAATAAAAATTCATATAAATTCATATGAATAAAAAAATATATTTATCGGACCAAATGATCTCCTGAATATCGTCATTTTCGGCTTTTTAGTCAAAAACCATCATTTTTGTAGTTAAAAAAGATCACTCCTAATGAGTTTTTAAAGAAAAACATGTTTTGGGGCTGCTTACTATAGCCTGAATATTAAGTGTCCTAACTTTAATTATTTTATGACAATAGTATATATGAATAATTCACACTTAAAGAAAAATAGATTTTCTTCTCTTGACTTTTTTTCATAGAGTGCGTTATTTGACTTAAAATGTTTATTTTCTTACGTTTTTATGAATTTTGTAAATTCTCTAACTCTGGCAATTTCTAGTTTTATCAAAATAAGTTATCAGGGAAAATTATTGGTCTTTTTGAATGCAAAGAATATCTGTACAGAGAATTTTTTAATCTTGAAAAAGAGGGATCTCAAAAATATTCAAAATGCGCTCACTTTTTGAATTTATATCCAAAATGGCTGGCTAACGAACTTGACCTTCATTTTAAGATACTAAAAGAGTGTACCAAAGGGTAATCTAATAGATTTTTTTTAAGTTAACGTGCTCACATACAGCCAGATAGACATACAGACATACAATCAGACACATTCGTAAAACCCTGTTTTTCGTATTTAGAGGATCTCAAAACGTGGAATTTGACAAAAACTTGCGAGATAGTGGTCAAACTTTACATAAATCTAATACCTTCTCTGATGAAAATGTAAAAAGGGAAAAGATTAACAAGGATATTATAAATATGTATTTCCATTCAAAATATTTTTATTTTTAAGCGTTCCGATTGTAAAGTGCACAAATATTTCTTGGATTTTTTCTGCGATATTATCTAATTTTGAAGACCTTGTTATATTTTTCCAACTAAGAATGTTTTTAAGTTGATATTATTTATATTTGTTCTTGATCAATTTTAAATAGTAGTTACGATTTTGCTTGTGAAAATAATTAAAGGTACATAATTATTAACCTATAACAATTTCGCTTCTGAAATATTACCAAGAGGGAATGAAAAGAAACTTTTTAATATTTTTTCCGAAAAATACTGACTGTACTAATCTATGTACTAATGTACTAGCCTAAAATTCTTTTGAATTGTCCGGTGGGGGCCTAATGGAACTTCTTCCATTTCTCGCTTGTTCAATTCAAAAATCGCGCCGCTCTTCATGTTTATTCTCACGCGTTTTTTATGCATATTATATATTCCCTGAAGATAAGTGTTAGTTACCAATATTGCAAACACGTCCCCATTTGATGTTGTTAATACTCTTCGTTCTCGGCTTGATATGGGCGCAAAGATATTACGTCCTGTTTTTAGTTGAATCTTATCAATGGGATTAAAATTGTATAATCGAATTTCAAATTGCCGGCACGCATTCGTGTGGGGAATAAGTCTTAAATGTTCAATTTCGAGTATAGAAGGAACTCTAGGACGACGCCTGGACCTGACAGGAGTAGGAGACCCGGCAGGAGAGCGAGGCCTGGCAGGAGAGGCAGACCTGGCAGGAGAATGATGTGCTAAACCTGCAACCAGAAACATAGGATTACATTTTTTTATAAGTATTGTCTATTTACTTACTCGTATGTTAGTATATCATGAACAACTTATGGCAACATTGAGGGGAAAAATAATTGCGAATGTTAATGGTCGCTTGGCCGGGTAAACTTCTTAAAAGCTTCGCCAGCAATATTTAGAAACTTTTATTGGAAAAGATTCATTTTACTTACTTACTCTTACTTATTTTATAATGAATAAACTTTACCAGGCAAAGGTGCAGGACGAGAAGAGTCGATAGGAGGAGACCTGGTCCTGTATTTCATAGTAGAATTAAATATGTCAAAAAAATTGGAAGGTACCCAGCGAGGAATACCAGGAATAGGTTCGCCATTTGGTAAGCATTCGAATTGTGAACTTAAATCTGTAATGAGAAACAGAAGATTCAATTTTTTTAACTGTAGTTGAGTATTTTCGACGAGGATTTTTTTACCGCTGTGCCATTCGAGCGGCAGTTCTTTGAATTTTAATCTTTCCCGGAGACAAAAACCTTAATCGCACGATGCTTATATTCAAGATATCTTCGGTTCTTGCAGTAATTAGCGATTGTTAATAATGCGAATTTCGATCAATAATATCTAGTCAAATGAGCGGTTTATTTTCTACGTACACTAGAGTACATACTTACATGTAGAGTGGCTTTCCCGAAGTTTTCTATTTTGTCAATCCTTGGTTTAGTTTTCGAATAAATCATTGCACGTTTAAATATTTTGAATAAAATATCTCTTTCTTCATTATCAATTATAACAATCTGAAGTTTAATTTTAAATGCGATCTACACTTTTTCTTTCTCTCTCAATGAAAAATTTCTGTGCATGAATAAGCTTTTCAGGTTTTACCCCTTTATGACCCACGCCACTCTCCACGGATGCTGAGGTAGGTGGAGAGCGAAGGACGAGCAAAAAAATTCATTGGACTTGATTGGCACTTAATTTTCGGGGCGGTGTTGATCACACCTGGTGCCAGCTGAGAAAGTTTGTTTGATTTTACTTTGCTAAAGCCCTGAATAAGGAGCCAATCAAGTACAGAAAAGAATATGACGCTGGGTCCTCTGGTTTAATTTCCCGGTCATAACTAGAAAACGGCATCATAAAGTTAAATTTAGATGCTTCTCGTATTTACCTACTTTAAACTAATATTTAAGAAAAAAAGTCACCTAAACATATGTGAACTTGGTAGGTATACCGTACAGCTATACAGAGACTCAAAGGTGACTGCTCTTACTGCTTGACTTTCGAGTTATTTTGAAAAAAACCAATACGAGTCTGTACAGTAGTGTTAAGTGACCTTGTTGAGCTGTTTCGTTTGGGCGATTGCTGGAGAAATTAGTCAGCGACCTAAATCGAAACGGTGCTGTGGGACAAGTACGTTGCTAGAATAACCATCAAGCGAATCTCAAGCTGATCTAAAATCTATAGCTTTAATAGTGTGTCTCCGTTAGCGTAAGTTGTGTAAGTTATAACAATAATAACAACTACGGTTTTCTCGCGAAGGGTAAAAACCAATTAATTCTGGTCTTGCCGAGGCATGAGCTTTAAGATTACACTTTGCTCGCGAGATAGGTGTGTGTTTTGATTCCTTTTAACCCTTTTAATACATTCGGCTGACTCCTTACTCTTATTCATCTCTCTCGTAAAGTTGTCTCCGGAAGTTTTACCATCAAGCTTCTCAAATAAGTACTTAAATGGCATTTTATTTTCATGATGCTCAAAAATAACACATTTTTGTGGTCTCTCTAGAGTCTTTTCAAATCTTCTTGTAATTCCATTATATTTCCAGTTTTAGTAAGACGCCCACCGCATTCGATGCAATCTAGTTCAAAGAGGTCAATCGGTGTTTCTCAGAAATATTATAATATACTATCTGAGTACCAGGTTCTTGAATTAGCTATATATGCTTTTCTATTGTTGATATTTGCCGCATTATCCCGTTATCTGTCTACTCGATAACTTTAGCCTATTTCTTTATACAGTCACAGGAAAACTTCATTTTTGAGACTCACGAAGAATCTTCTCTTTGGAATTCTTGGCGAGTCTTCTATCATTTACGATAAATTTTACTTTTGTCAAATACTAGATATTTAGCTTGAAGAACGTATTTGATAATATCTTGCAAATTTAAAAAAAGTCAATGTCGCGCTGCATCTTTTTCCTACTCCGTATCCATCGCAAATTGCAACTAATGTCAGACCGTTCATTCTGGTTCATCCTTTTAGTATAGTGCCAGATGGAATCCAATCTTCATTCTCATCTTCTTCTTCAACCGCATCAACTATCTGATCGTCACATATATCAGGGTGAGATGATTCTTTAATAATTTTGCGAACACTGTGCCATGAAATTTCTAGTTTTGTCGCTTTTTTATACATTCTTCCTCGTCGATAGGTGATTCGACATCAATTGGACGCTTCACTTGATCATTAGAATGCTAACTTCTTGTGAGGCTTCCAGATAATAAATTCCTTTTTCTGTCAATTCTCTGATTCAAAAGAAAAACTAGGTCAGATTCAGAAATTTTCACTTTCAAAGACCGAGAGTCAATTTCGCATTCGCCAGCGGCTTATGGAAATTACGTTATTTTGATCTTTCAAGTAAGACTTTTTAAAATTAGAAACTGCACTATGGTCGCTTTTGTTAATTTTCTATATTCTTTGATCTAAAATTAATAGTATCGAAGCTAGCCTTGAAATCACAAAAAAAGATTTAAATTTCGTCACGCTTTTGCCCCACCTTTCCAACTAATCTTGAGACATTTTCACAGAATCAAATGCGAATTATTCCCAACTATCAAATTAAAGATTAACATGTTACTACTTGCTGATCACACATGACTAACGTCAAACAGATGAAGTGCTATATTGATTGAAAAAAATATATAGCTGGGAGACGATGCTGATTCGTTTTGATAACTTTGAAATATGATCGATTGGGATTACATTGAAAGTATATCACCTTTTTAAAAATTAGATAATCCAATGGGCACAAAATTTGACAGCGCCCTTACGACATCGTTACGAGATGTTTACGACGAATTTAAGATATCCTATGTCCATGTCTTCAAGATGTGTTTACGATGTCGAAAAGACATCGTCAAATCGTAGTCTTTCAGAGAATTTACACCGCGCTGCTGGGATTATTGATTAGAACTGTGGGGGGTTGCGGTGCTCACTAATGCGTGGTAAAACAAGGACGTAGCGGTAAGGCGCTGTGCCCTAACGGCATACCTCTGTAACTATTTCAGCTCGTTCCAAAAGTTCAATCGAAGTGAGCGGAACACACGAATAAGCAAGATGGCGAGCTGATGTCGAGCAGCAGTGGGTCTCCGATGCCTACTGAAGCAGTTAATCAAATATTTCTAAAAGTAAGTGATCTTCTGTGAAATATGTAACTTCTTCGTATTCCTGATTATGAAACTTCGTCGCATGCATTGTGCGATTACGCAGTAGTACATACTTCCTACTTGAAGTTTTTACGTGGAGTGTTTTGATAAAAATAGTCATGTGTTTTTGTATATTGCTGTCTTCGAATGATTTCAGCAGACGAAGGACAGAAGTGATTCAATATATGGACCGATTATTCAAAAGAATTTTTTTTAACGAGATTCTCAACGGCCCGCAAACTTTTTAAGTACGTAAGCAGGAAAAACACATTTATTTTAACATGTGAATGCGAACTTTCTTCCTAATTTCCGTCAAATATTCAGTTTAACTTTGTCTTCATATAAGAAAAAAATTTCATAATATGTTTTACTACCCAGTAAAATCCACCGAAAACGGTTCATAGACCCCTGTCTGTTTACGTTTTGAGAGTCGGGATTTTATATTATCGTCAATCCCAAAATTGACATTAGACCCAAATTTGACTGTTCTTATTGTTAAAAACGCAAACTGAATCGTGTGTGCTTCTCGAAAAATAGATACAACTTTGAAAAATATCACAAATTTACATCTAATTTAAAGTTTCGTTTTTATTAGGACTTTAATATTGATGTGGGATCATAAAAAAGTATTAATAGCAGCCATACTGAAAAGATACGATTCCATTCTTTATCATACATACATTCCAGATTCCACCGAAATAATCTAGTTTCATTTCGTAGTTATTTGAGACAAGCTCATATAAAGTTTAGAAACAAAAATCAATTGAGGTATAATGCGGAATTAACCAGACGAATTCCAGTTTGCGGATAGCTTTCTGAAATTATAAATATATTATTATTGTATTTACCAATAGCATTAAGGATGAGCACCGAGGTGAAGACCAGAGTATAAACGATCCTCATCATTTCCAATTAGAGACAAAACTATTTAATGCGTCTTGAAGTATTTAGTTAACTGTGTAACTATTGAATATTCCGTTGCTGCATGAAAGTATATAATATTTACGCCGTCCTTATCTTGAGGCTTATATAGGCTTTAAGCTTTTATTTCGGAGATATTTGTGTTTCATAAATCAGATTCATGCAAAAAAAGGAGTTACTCAATTTGCCAGAATAATTTACTTTAACGTTTGACAAGAGTTCGTTAGTCACGTGGTGGTAAGTGTAAATATTGTGTCGAAAAACGAAAAGAATTCACAGCAAATATATTAAAAGAATTGTAAAAATAATTTTATGCTTTAACATTTTTTCAAACGTCTTAGAAATTGTGGAGACAATTTTTAGTTAATAAAAAGTAACTGTCAACAGGAATTTCTGCAGAAATGTAGCTATTTTCTTCTAAACTCTAATACTATATGTAAAACGTAACAAATTCTTAACATTATTTATATACGAAGAGCCTAGCATAACGTATGTAACGGTGAACCGTGGATCAAAATATTTATTTGTGACACAAGTGCACAAAATAGATGATTGTGTACGAATGTGAATTTTACATCATAAATTTCGAGCTGTAGGCGAATGATACAATCACCCGAGTTAGTAATCACCTATGCGCACGTGCATCGTACTCTCTTTTTTGCAACGCCCATCCGAAAAAGTTGTATTAGGAGGTGTTAACGAAAAATAATAATTTTACATTGCATAGACGTGGAGTTAAGGCCCCCCTCTCACCGTCTGCTGTCCTAAAAAGGAAATGATATTGGATTTTTGAAGATGTTGAACGTCAAATTAGGGCTGTTGCTGATATTCAGGATAAGATATTGTTGGTTAGAATTTTTGAACCATTCTTTGCTACTATATCCTGCTCTTCAAGTTGAAGACCCAGTCTTCCCAGTAGGCACAACATTTGGCGACGTCTTTACGACATCGTTACGACATCTTCACGACATCCTATGTCCATGTTGTTTCAGTGTTTTTGCGATATTGTAAAGACATCGTCAGATCATACGACTTATTTAGGATATCGTAAAGACACCTTAACGACATGGACATAGGATGTCGTAACGATGTCGTAAAGACATCGCCAAACTTTGTTCCACTGGGTTCATTCTCTTCAAATTCGATGATTCTGATTCATCGTGCGAACTTTTCTTAGGCGCAGCTGCATTCAACTTAATAGATTCTCTACATACCCTAAAAAAATTTGGTAACAAGTTTTTATACTCAGGGTATTTTAAACCTTAATTTTGAAATGATCGTGGTCTGAAGCTTCACTCAGAAACTTTTCAATGTAATTTCAGGACAACATTTTAGAGTTTTTAGCTTTAAATGCAGTGAAATGTCTTTTTTAATAGGCAGTTAGCGTTGCATAAGTTTCTAGTTGAAATAATTACGGGTGCCTTATGTTGATTTTAACATGCGGTATATTGAGACCAATGACGAGAAGGATTCATTGGTTCTGCGAGTTAATTGAAATGCGCCATAATTACAGTTTCTGAGAGCGATTTTGTCTCCTTTGGGTTGCTCCACTTCACAAATCGAGTATACGCTGCATTGTATGCCTTTTTTATTTTTCAGGCAGCAAATTTTTTTACGTATTCTTGGCTATTTGTACATTAACTGGTGGATTACACAGATTCTCACTACGTACAGAATCTAAATCAGAACTATTGGAATTCATTATTATTCACAAACAAAAGAGAGTTAAAATTCGAAAAACTTAAAGAAAACAGATATCGGAGCACTAGCTGCCAGACTGTCACCAGTTACCCACTGATTCACTATAACAGCTGTCACAATTAACTGAACCCAATTAACGGAGTGAATCATTCTCATGAATCGGTATGTTCTAAGGACGTTTTTAGGACGTCCCGGTGCCCATTGCGTAGGGTTTGCTTATGAATATTTTATGAGTTATTTTAATTGAGTCTAAATAATTTTACCTCAATTTCTTGAAAGAAGTCTTTCTAATTAAATTTTTGTCAAGAGAATATATTAAATATTAACAATTTTAGATATGTATTACATTTTTTAAATTCTTTTTCTTTCTTTTTTGGAAAATGTAATGATATAAATAGATTGGCTTAGAATCGCCCAAAAAACCTTCTATTATTAAATATGTTTTCCTCTGAGGCTTAAGTTAGTTACAGCCAAATATTTGTTTCAAGCTTAAGATGCAATGGTGATAAACGCGTCATTGTTGCATATTTCGAAACATTAGAGGAAAATCATGCAAATTTTGCGTACTTATACAATAAAACTATGCTGACATCGAATTTTATGACATTTTATTCTATGTATTATTCAGTCATAAAATTATCTGAGTTTCTCAAGCTAAATAATATTAACGATAATAAAACACGTTCCTAAAAAGCAACGTCCTACATTTTTCTTGTAACTGAATGCTATAAATTATTATGGGTTTAGGGAAGAGATGTGCAGGATTTTCAATAAGCTTTGGAAAGGAGCAGGGTGGCTGGTGAAGTGGAAGACACGTCTGTTAGTATCGTTGATTAAGAAAGGAGAAGCCAAAGGGGTGGAGTAATATAGAGGTATCACACTCATAACGGTGGGATATAAAATTTATGCGTAAGTGCTTAGAACGAGGTTGGAAGCATTGTTTTGAGACTTTAAGGCAGCTTTTGACTCAGTTACCAGAAAGGTGTTATGGACAGATATTAACGAGAGCGAAGTAGACGAAGGTTTAATAGAGAGGATAAAATAAATATTTGTGGCTACTAAGATAAGGTTGAAGATAGGAGATAAGAAAGGTGAGCAATTATGGGCAGGAAAGGAGCTCAGGCAAGGGTGTCTGTTGAACCCACTTCTATTTAGTATTCTTCGGGAGGATTTAGAGGAGAAGTTGGTGAGAAATAGGAAAGGAGGGCAACATTTGGTGCGGGAAAACTGTATTCATTAGACTATGCACATGATTAAGTGCTAGTGGCGGATGATAAAAGAGGTATGAATCTGTTGATGAGTGTTCGAAGATTATGTGAGAGAAAAGGGCGAATGTGAGCAAGACCAAGATGATGTGTTTCAGAAATAAAAGGGGTAGATTAGAGTATGTATGGAAGATAAATAGCGTGATTTTGGAGTTGGTTGATGAGATTCGCTATCTAGGATTTTGGTTGAAAACCAGAGAAGAAAGCCACCTGCACATGAGACAGAAATTTGAATGCCCTCTTCTAACCCACTGCCAAAGGGGAATAGCTCCTCAGAAGCCATCCTACCAGGATCGGTGAAGGTCATTAACACCGATGATAATAACCAAGTTAACGTGTTAAAAAAACACTTGACTGGGCATGCTGTAAAGAGAAGAGATCGTTATGGTTCCTGGAAAAAGAAAGCACACATTAAGCGGCTTCCAAAAGGCAGCCAAGGCTCCTCACAAGGAGCCGTGGATATCGCAGCATAATCCGGAGCAACACCTCCTGATCGAACTACCGGCAAGAAGAGCAAGGACTTCAAAAACACTGCCGCGAACAGGCAGTCGAAACGGCAGAATGCTCTGGATACACGGAGCCTTATTTTCTCGCATATATTCAACATTCCCTGGTGAGAGTTCTCGTTCCATAAGGTTATCATGAAGACTTTATAACTCCAAAGAATCTGATTAGGTTTAAGGAAGAAATCTCTATAGGGAGTGATGCATTATCCCGCGAGGAACACGCCCTCATGTTCAACAGCAACTTCATCAGGTCGGTGGCCATCGATTATCTAGTAAAGAGATCACTAGCGTTTAGGCTCAAGGAATCTAGGGAGGTTGTTCTGGAGCAGCTACACTGAAAAAATTTTGGGCATAAAGCTGTCTTCTTAGTGGCAACGCAGCGCTACCACGACGGTTGGTGCAGCGGCCAGACCAAATTTAAGTGAGTTATAGTACCAAATGTGCGAGCAGATCGTTTCCCGTGTGTGGCGAGCAGAGCGCAACGCATTTGGTGTTCCAGATCTACCACGTGGGCCAGCAACTCGCCCAAAAAATTCTCAGCGTAAGCTTCCAAAACCCAACTTTATGAATCGATTCGTGGAGGGTATACTCCAACAGGAAGGGACCAAACTGGAGAGGAGAGTCAGAATTCTAGCTCTAGATTACTCAGGTTTTCTAGTCCTACCGAAACATCACATAGAGAAATCTTGTGTTTGATGCAGTGGTGTCAGGGCTATTTCTGTAAGAGTGACAGAGATGGTAATGAAGCAGTTGCAGGGCTATATTGTGACTTTGGATGTGCGTCATTCCGGCATGAGTTGGACAACTAGCGAGTATGTGCATGACACGCAGTTTCAAATTTATTTAAAAATAGAAATGATTACGTTTCGTAAACACATCTGGTATCCCCCATCAGATCTTAAACAGTTTAAAAAAAGATTCCGCTTAACTTTCTTAATGCGTCCCCTGGCGGACCGAAGGGACCAAAAGGAGCCTCTACACAGTATCCTTACAGACCCCACAGAGTCCGTAGACAACGCTGTGATGCAAGTGAGAGCAGTCAAACAATGTTTGAATTTTATTTTTAAACTTCACGCGCAACATAATACTTGATATATTATGGATGCGCTTGAAGTCACCTCAGCAGAAGTTAATGACTTTTTTTTCATTTTTAACGCTGCAAAAATAAGTATTGCTATTACTCCGTGAGTTTCTAATGGAAATTTTAACGTAGAATCCGAATTTCATCAATTTAAAAGTTTGTTTTGCGGTTTTTTAAATTTTTTAAGAAGGAACCAAAGGGGGGCTCAGTGGGGTCTTTAAGGGTACTTTGTAGAGGCTCCTTTCGGTTCCTTCGCTCCACCAGGGTCAGTTTCATATCCTTTAAAAACGTTTTAATTTAGTATTTATGTGGTGAAACTATTCTTAAAATGCTGGTAAAAGACAATAGATTTGTTTAGTGACGGTGGAGCGGCTTGCCCGGAAAAAATCCATATCTATTTCATTATTGAATGAATGATAACATTGTCTGCCAGGCGATGTAACGATATTCAACGCATCAGCTGACGATATGATGGAAGTTGCTATAGGTTGTGCCTGGTGACTCGTTATTGGTCGCGAGAAATCAAGTGAAACTCTCGACCAATCAGGCAGCCTGTACTGTTGGATGTCACGTTCGGTGGCTTCAGTTTGGTTGTGATAATTCGTGTCACCATTCAGAAATTAGCGGTTGCCTTGAATTCCGTGTGTGGAATACAGCAGACACACGCTTTCTTTCAAAGTATGCGAAATTCCCGTACAGTGATGCAAAAAAATATTTATTCTCTAGTATTATTTCACCTCAAGCGCATTTGAAATTAAAAATAATAATCATTCCAAATGAAAAAGACTTGCATGTTTTAGTATTGCTATCTTGAAATTAGGGTATCAAAAATAAAACGAAAGGACCCCGCAGCAAATGTACATGAAATAGCTTTCAGTCGATTTTGATTAAACTTCGTAAAATTTTAGTTCTCAATGTCTCGATCAAAAGTGTTATGGGGCACAAAGTCCGAAAATGGACAGTTTTCGAGTTATAGAGGGTTAAACATCCAACCCTTTTAAAAAGCATTACCAAATATCTCGAAAACTGCAGCTCTGCGAAAAAAATGTTCCCTATGAAAGTTATTGGGTTCTAACGGGCAAATGCAAATAATGTCATGGCCTTAAGACACAGGTCATTTTTCAAGCTCATTCAATGTGAACTTGTCATTTATTGCTAATATTCATCCAATAAAGACAAGATATGAAGAGGAAATCAATATAGAAGCCATTAATGCAAGAAATGCGAATGACTTAGTCAACAGCCAGCCAATGAAGGCAAGTCATGAGTGCGATTTAGTCATTTCTAGCCAATGAAGGCAAGATTTGTCCAGGATGTTTGTCAATATCTAGCCAATGAAGGCATGAAATGAGCTCGATTTAGACAATATCCGGCCAATGAAGGCAATACATGAGCGAGATTTAGTCATTATCTAGCCAATGAAGGCAAGAAATGACCAGGATATCGTCGATTCTAGCCAATGAAGGCAACTTCTAATTACGTATGGCCTGTTAATGAAACGTAAGCCCTGTAAAAGTGGCTGCAGAATTAAACCTTCATCATTTAAATGATGCGGACATGATCTTACGTTTTCTGGGATGTAAATATTGCATAAAATAAAAACATTTACTTTGCATTCGACTGATAATCTTTGTGTATTATCGGCGGAATTGCAGAGAAGGAAAGTGTTACATATAGTCTATGTTAAGATATTCAGTCTTAAACATGTGGGATCCTCCTCTATAGCAGCGATTTCGTTACAAATCGATCGATTGCAATTAGAGCATATCTTTGTCAGATGTGTAACTTTTAATGGTGGTCTTCGTAATCCATCTCGTGTGTGAATAGCGATTTTCCTTTTGCCAGCATTCCCATCTCCGTCGATTCGAGTCATGAAACGAGGAGCAAATCGTCCATCACAAATGTAACACCGTAAAAGATTTCTAAATGCCATTCTGATTAAAGATTTACAAGTATAGAATGCAAGTACTTAATTAGGAATTGCTTTAGTAAACACATTCTACTAACAATATACAAAAAGATGAGACTGACTATACAATGTAGCGGGCCTAACGTTTACTCATCCATGAAGTAACATAGTTCAAAGATAAAATAAAATAGAATAACAAAATCACCTGCAGCAATCTGCCTCGCAGTATCGTGAATGTGTACGCAGAAAGCAATCACCAATTAAAAGAAACAAAATAACAGCCAAAACAAGTGTACTACACTAGCCCGCTGTAACGGGAATATGTACTCAGAAACAAATCGCCCGTCCTTTGTGAACACAAAATGACTCGCACAAGAATGATAGCAGAGCTCTCAAGTTATTGTTCTTATGATTATAAAAGTACTCATGGGGCTTATCACACCTGCGCACTGCGCGCGCCAACACCCACTTTATATTATTTTGTTCTTTGTTTTCTTTTTCGAGGAGGGGAGGAGGGGGTCAAGCAGGGCGTAAGTTACGTGAGAGTCAAGAAGGATGTGTCTTGAAAACATCCTTCCTATGATTTTGCTTCATTGGCAGGTTATTGACTAAGTCATTTTCATTTCTTGCTTTTATGGGTTCTATGTTGATTTCCTCTTTATATCTTGTCTTTATTGGCTGAATATTAGCAATAAAGGACAAATTCACATTGAATGAACTTGAAAAATGTCATGTGTCTTAAGGCCATGACTTTCTTTGCATTTCCCCGTTAGAGCCCAATAACTTTCATAGGGAACATTTTTTTCGTTGAGCTGCAGCTTTCGAGATATCTGGTAATGTTTCTTAAAAGGGTTGGATCTTTAACCCTCTATAACTCGAAAACTGTCCATTTTCGGACTTCGTGCCCCATAATACTTTTGATCGAGACATTGAGAACTACAACTATACAAGGTTTAATCAAAATCGACCGAAAGCCATTTCATGCATATTTGCTGCGGGGGCCTCTACTGTAAAGAATATTCCATAGTTATACTTTTTTATTATAACGTATCAAGCTTAGCGATAGTTGGATAATATAAACTTATAAATAAGCATTTATTATTAATTATATACATAAAAAACGATTGATTTTAAAAGCGAGTCTTAACAAGTCTGTGACGCGCACCATTCATAGGCATTTATAAAAATCTGGTGCCAGGGAGAAGATTTATATTTCCAGTCGGTAGGAGCCCAAGGTAACTGCCAAGATTGAGTGCATCTTTCTGGATGCGGCATCATAGCCAAGTGCCTTCCGTCAGAGGAACAAACCCCAGCGATTCCGCCTAACAAAGGGAAAAAAAGATGACAATCAAAGAAATTAATTTTATACGGTAAGCTCTTTGTCAAACACCCTACTTTGCCGACTGGGAGTAAAAATATTCTTACCGACACTTCCATTCGGATTCAAAGGATATCTTTCAGTCGGCGTTCCAGTTTCGTCGGCATATTTTATCGCCAGACAATTGCTTTCTTTAAGTTTACGAAAAACTTCCTCGTTACGGAAGGTAAATCTTCCTTCTCCGTGAGCCACCCAAACTCCAAAGACGCTACCTTCCATTCCCTTCAGCATGATGGATGGAGATTTTTCTATCTTTACTGTACACCAGCGACACTCGAATCTTTCTGATTTGTTGTGGTCGAGGACGATTCCTGGTTCACCTGAAAAATCTATATTTTTATTTCTCTTCTCTGAAGATAAATTGGTTGGATATTTTGAAAAAAGGAAATGCCTTTTTTTTAATATAAAATATAAATGTTAACCGTTTTCTGCTTCGCCCACCCAGCCCAAGAGACTCATCAACTGGCAACCGTTGCAAACTCCGAGGCTGAAAGTGTCCTTTTGTTGAATAAAGATTTCCAACTGCCTTTGAATGGATGGATTGAAAAGAAGACTTGCTGCCCAGCCTTTTGCTGATCCGAGAACATCTGTAAGGTGTAGAGAAGATGTAGATGAGTCACTAAGGAGGGCAAAAAGGTTGATGAGGTTGAAAATAAGTTGATGTGGGGCAGGAAGGAAGATAATACCCGCATAACTGAATCCTCCAGGAAAAACAATTCCTTTATATGAATCCAAAGTAGTACGATTCTGAAGAAGATCTTGCATTGTAACATCCCAAACTTCGAAACCCGCGTTTATTAAAGATGCAACCATTTCCCGATCACCATTCGTTCCTTCCTCTCGAATTACAGCTACTCTAATTTTTTCTGTAACGTAAAACCATTTTCCTCTTAGAGTCCACAAAATATTTTATTATCAGGAAACGAAATTATCTTACGACTCAAAGGACTCTTCAGTTTCGACTTGAGATCAGGATCAAAAGTAAGTTTGTAAACAGGTGCACTTCTGTCTTTTAATTCACTGTATTCCTGCAAAGCACACTCAAGATTGGTCTGCCGACATTCTAGCCTGTAACTCGTTTCTTCCCAAATTTTCATCAAATCAAGGACAGAAGACGTGAGAACATTTACGTCATTTACTGATACGTTGACCTGAAGCCATCATTCAAATCAATGTTAGTTAAGAAAAATAAAATATTATCTAAAATTAAAAAGATCTTAATCTTACTTGGGAAGTTAAGCCTAGCCCAGAGGACTTTCCAATCAGGAAAGCAGGGACTTTGAGATTTTCGAATTGTTTTAAGACATACTGAGTCTCGTTCGTGCTAACTTCTAAAACCCAACCCACTTCTTCAGCGAAAAGAATTGAAACCGGAGATCCGGATTTGTGGCTGACATTCACTTTGATTCCAGAAATACCAGCGAAACTCATTTCTAGGAGACAAGTGATCAACCCTCCATCGCTTACATCATGTCCTGACAATATCTTCTTTTCTAAAATTCAAACATATGGTCAATTATCAGACTCTTTTTGTTAATACCCATCGAATTTTTTGGCTACCTTTTATTAAATTCTGTGTAATGTTGAAAGCATGTTTCAAAAGGGTTGAATCTTCAAGATCAGGAGTTTCGTTCCCGAGCTGCTTAAAAACTTGAGCCAAAGCTGTTCCACCGATTCGACTCTTTCCATTTGACAAGTCAATGAAAATTAGACTACCTTCTTCTTTCAGTGAGGGGCATTTCAAATCAGGAGTAACAACCTGTATGTAAATAATAAATGATGAAATTTAATGAATGTACGAGTTGATAAGGCAAGCTAAGGATGATAAAAAATGTGTTCTCTGCTTTAGCCCAGAAGTTAGCTTTAGCTCAGAAATTATTTTTTTCTTGACTATAATCTGTTTTTTTTACCGTAGATCAGCTATGGTTGAGAAAAATATGTTCTTAATTTTAGCCCCGAACCTTTTTTTTTTGTTCTTTTATCTTTTTTCTACACTTTTTTTGTTGTTCCTAGGCAAGACAGGCTGTGGCTGAAAAAAAATATCTGTAAGTCCAGAGCATTTTTTTCTTTTTCGAATGTAGACAAGACAAGCTAGACAGAAAAAAGAAATCTCCTGTGCTTTAGCTGTTAAAGTTTTTCTCTCTTTTTTTAAATGTTGACGGGGAAAATTGTGAATGAGAAAAAAATTTCCTATTCGTTAGCCCTGAACATTTTTTTCCAATCTTTTTCTTGAATTTTAACAAGAAAAGCTATGGATGAGAAACGAAATGTCCAGTGCTTTAGCACAGAACATTTTTCTTTTTTTTCTTGAATGCAGATAAGAAAATCTATGCGTCAGGAAAAAAATTGTCTGCGATCTTTTTTTCTTTTTTTCTAGAATGTAGACACAATAAGCTGTGGACGAGAAAAAAAAATCTGCTGTGCTTTAGCGTAGAGGATTTTCCCATCTTGTTTCCCTTAGTTCAATGTAAATAAAACAAACTATGCACAAGAGAAATGTGCTATGCTTTAGCACAGAACATTTTTTTCTTAAATATAGACATAGCAACCTATAAATCAGGAAAAAAATATTCTTTACTTTTTCCTTCTATTTATTAAATGTGAACAGGACAATCTATGCAGGAGAAAAGAATATTCTACGCTCTTTTTCTTTTTTTTCTGGTACGAAGACAAGGTAAGCTGTAGATGAGAAAAAAAATCTCCTGTTCTTAAGTCCATAAAATTTTTGATCTAATTCTTTCTTTCTTAAATGTTGACCAGAAAAGCTATAAAGAAGAAAATATATGTCCTCTGCTTCAGCACAGAACATTTTTTGCGGGTTTTTATTAAATGTAGACAAGAAAATCTGTGGATTAGAGAAAAAATGTACTGCGCTCTTTTTTCTTGTTTTTCTTTAATGTAAGGAAAACAAGCTACGACTACAAAAGTTTTATGTGCTTCAGCTTGAATGGAAGCAAAAGAAAATATTCGGTGCTTTAGCCACAGCAATTTTTTCTCGAATGCAAACAGGACAATCAATAGATTAGCAGAAAAATTTTCTACTCTTTTTTTTTCGTTGAATGTGGAAAAGACAAGCTGTGGATGAGAAACAAATATTTTATGCTTTAGCCCAGAACTATTTTTTTCCTTTTTTCTCTATTTTCTTTTTTCTTTATGTAGAAGACGCAAGCTGTGGATGAGAAAAAAATGTTCTGTGCTTTAGCCCAGAACTTTTTTTTCTTTTTTGTAATATTTTTTTTCTCTATTTTATTTAATTCTTCATTTTTTTCTTTATGTAGACAAGCAAGGTAGAGACAAGAAAAAAATATTTTGCGCTTTTGTCCTAAACCTTATTTTTTCTTCCCTTTTCTTTCTTGTAGGCAAGCTGTAGATGAGAAAAGAAATGTCCTGCTCTTTAGCCCATAACATTTTTTTTATAATTCTTTCTTGAACGTTGACAAGCAAAACTATGTACGAGAAAAAAAATGTCCTGTGATTTAGCATAAAACATTTTTTTCTTGAATGTAGACAAGAAAATCTATGCATCAGGGATTTTTTTCACACTTTTTTTTCTTGTATGTAGGCAGGGCAAGCTGTGGACGTGAAAAGAAATGGCCTGTGCTTTAACACAGAACTTTTATTTTTTCTTTATTGTAGACAATAAAATCTATGAAGTGAAAAAGTTTTCTGCGCTCTATTTTTTAAAGTAAGTAAAGCAAGGTGTGGATGAGGGAAAACTATATTTTGCTTTAGCATAATTTTTTTTCCAGGGTTTCCTAGCTCCAAGCTAAAACATTTATAGTTTAAGTCGGAAGTCCGTCCTTCCGTCGTACTTAAAGGGAGGAGAAACTAGATGGAGTAGGGGATGTAAATTTTGCGATGAAGAGGATTCAACGACTTAATTAAGTTTTCATTCACGGAACATAATTTCAAAAAATAATTAATTTCACGCTCAACCGAAATGTCCCCCTTATGTCCCTAAGAATAGGGACGGAAGTAGCATTATATTTCCCGTAAACCGCATTTGCGTGCGAAAGTAAAATATGCGAGGCGAAAGTGAAATTAGCGAATCGAAACCAAAATTAGCCGGGCGACAGTAAACTTTTCGAAGCGGAAGTAAGAATTAGTCGATTAGAATTCGAGCCGCGAACAAAGCTATAGAGAAATGCGTCGGACCCGCTTTTTAGGGCCAAAAGATGGTCACGGGCGAGAGTGGAATAAAATACTACGAGTATATACAACACGGGATGAAAATAGATTTTTCCCTCTGGCAATTTCTGCCCTCGCTCAAGCAATAATTCTTTGCCCCTTGTTACACAATGTAATATTTTAAACGTTTTTTTTTTTAATTTCAAAAGAAATTTAATTCTTCTCAAACAATTTTTTCCCGTAAATATTTTTGTTCTACAATTCTTTTTTAAAAACTTTTTTCCAATATTTTTTGGTTGATAAAATTTTGCTTAAATAATTAAAAAACAAATTTCTTTAGCAATTTTCAAAAAATTTCCAATACAATTTTTGTTACAAAATAAAAAAATATTTGCTTTTTGGATTCTGTTAGGACTTAAGTTAACGTCTTAATAGGCTACGAAACCCTTCTGTACTTTGGCCGGAACATTTTTTTTTTTTTATCGAATATAGATAAGACAAGCTGTGGATGGTAAAAAAGTTCTCTGCTTTAACCCAGAATAAGATAAAAAATGTTATGTTTCTTGTTTTTTTTTCTTGAATGTTAACAAGACTAGCTATTAATGATAAAAAATGATCCGCGCGTTAGCACAGAACATTTTTTATGTACTTCATTTTTGCTCCTATTTTTAATGTTGACAAGATAAGGTATGGATGAGAAAAAAAAATTCTCTCATGATTTAGTATGTAGGCAAGAAAAATTATGGATGAAGTTAGGGAAAAAATATTCTGAGATCTCTTTTTCTTTTCATTTTTTCCCTTTTTTTCATTCTTACCTTTGTGACATCTGGACAAGGAGCATAACAGGAAACAACTAGTGTTCCAGGTGCTTTGACAACATCCTTATCGATTCTTGCAGCCATACTTAGAGAATCTTTTCCTCCGTCAATTGCAACTCCCAACTCTTTCATTACCGAACACATCGCGAAACATGCTTCGTACAAGGCTGCACCTTCTCCTGGTAATTTTGCAGCCCACATCCAATTTCCACTGCATTTCACGTCCTAGTAGTAATATAAAAGAAAATATTGTATTATCACGATAGTGTAAAAAAGTGTCAATTCTGAGGTATCGATACTTTACACACGTTTCAGTTAAAATTTTTACCTTGAGATCTGAGATTGGTGCAAATACTAAATTCGTAAGAGATTCTGCTACTGTCATTCTTGCACCTGCAGCTGCATCCACCAAACCTTTTATTGGTTGCTCACCAATCGAGGAAGCGATTCCTTCCTGAAGTAAAAGAAGTTTTGAAAGATGTATTTTTTATTAAAGCAGTTTATAATCCAAAAGAAGGAATATTTAAGTTAAGGGGGGGTTCCTTTGTTGGGTCAAAAAATCGTTTTTTTTTCTTTTTGCATTTTCGAATAGATATATGTTTCAAAAATATACCCGGAAAATTTCAAGTCAAAATATCAAAAATTTCGAAAGTTATGGGCCGTTAAATGGACCAGTGTCAAACGCGCTGGGCTGCAGCAGCCAAGTGCTCTGCGACGGCGAAACCGGTTCCGATTTTAGGCTTGTTTTTCACGTGAATGAGGAAGGTGGCTTGTATGGACATAGCATATATGGAATAGCTGACTAGGCGAAAGTACTCTCATATTCTGAACTTTATTTAAACAAATGATTGTTGTAAACCTGATGTCAAATTCGTGATTTCTGACCGTTTGAACTATGAAAATCATATGAATCTTGGAAAAAAGTAATTTTTCAATAGTTTTTATTAAATAAATTGTTTAAATAATTTGTTATTGCAAAAATAGTACCGGATTTGAAATCAGTGATATCGAAAGCTATGGAAAGCATATGCATAATTCAAAAATTGTAATTTGCTTTAAAAAATTCTTTATAAAAATTGTTTAAACAAATTAATTTTGCAAATTTGATGGCAGATTTGAAATCAGCGACCTCGAAAACATACGAAATGAAGAATAAGTGTAATTATAGCGCAAAAGTTCAACATAATTTTTTGCGATTTTTATGAAAAACTTTGAACGCGTTTTTCTCAAAACCACGTTTTCCGTGTTGGTGGAAGTCCCACAAGGCGCAAAAATTGAGCAATCGCTATGAAACTTTTTTGACATATTCTCAGAAGGTGTCCGCTTAAAGTAGACTACAATCATCAAAAAATATTGAAAATTTTTTGTTTAAAAAGATAATTAGTAGCAAAAAACACGTGAAAAAATAATTTTTTTCAAAATCTCATGGCTTCCTCATTTTTCATTTTTTTCTTCATTCTAGTCTACTTTGTGCGCTATAGTGTATAGATTAAGAAAATATTTTGATTTTTTGTTTCAGATTTTTTCTACGGCGGACAGATCTTCCACCAGCGGGAAAAGTCGCCGCCGACCACCCGCCATTGATCAGTGCCCCCCCCCCCTTTCTTATGTAACGACCCAACAAATTTTGTAGTACTATATTACACATGGACAAACAATTGTGGAAAATTTCAGCCTCTTATCTTTTATACTTTCCTCAAAAAATATTTCCAAAAAAAACAGCCGGATTTCGGCCCAACTAAGTAGGAACCCCCCTTAAATATTCATGGAAAACCCCAGAAAGCAAAGCGGTAATATGTTTACAGGGTCGCTGAGTCCAAATTTAAAGTTCATTCGACTCGGCGAGGTCGCATTCAATTCATAAACTAAAAAAAATTAAAACACTGAAAACAAGAGAAAATCCTGCTGCCTTGACAGATACTTTGACGATGACAACTGCACCGAAAGGGGATGTTTAAATTAACTTGTCTCAAGGTTATGAATGGAATGCGACCTCGCCGAGTCAAATGGCCTTTAAATTTGGAATTTGCGACCCTGAAAACATATAACCGCTTTACTTTCTGCGTGTTTCCATGAATGCTTCAACTTTTATCATTTTTTTTGAAGTTAGGAACGAAATGCGACCTGACCGAGTCAAACTAAACCCGAACTTGGATTCAGCGACCACAAAAACTCATAGTAATGTTTATCTCGTCTGGTGAACAAGATCTTTTTTTCTTGTGCATGTATTTTCGCCCCGTAGACCTACAAAAACATATTATACTCTACGTGGAAAAATGTGAAATACTTTTTCTAGAAACATGGGGGAGTGGAGAGTGGATGAGTAAAAAGCTAACAATGAGAAGGTTGATTTAAAATAGGGGATCACGAAAAGGATGGCCAGAAGAAGAAGAAAGCTAATGGGACAAAAAGAAACGTTAGAAGAAAATGGTTCTTGTAAAAAGAAGGAAGGCAAGGATAAGGAGGATCAAGAAATAGAACGGGGATGTAGACAAAGAGAAGGGCAAAAAGGCAGAGATAAAAACGATAACAAGACAATCCGGATATCATGGAAAAGAAGAAAGAATGAAAAAAGAGGAAGAAGAGCAGAAGGAGGATGAAGAAGATAAAGGGGAGGAGGAGAAAGAGAACGATGAGGAGAAGGAGGGATAGGAAGAAGAAGAGCAGGAAGAGAAGGACGAGGCTTAAAATAGAACTTTTATGCAGACAAATAGATGGACATAAAGCATAGAGCTAAAAAGGATAATAAAGCAATCCGGATGTCGTGAAATAGAAAAAAGAACGAAGCAGGAGGAGGAAGAAGAGCAGAAGGACGAGGAAGAGGATGAACGGGAGAAGTAGAAGGAACTGGACGAAAATAAGGAGTAAGAAGAGGAGGAAGAGAGCAGGAGGAAGATGCTAAAAATAAAAACTGGATGTGGACAAAGAGGAAAACAAAGCATAGAGATAAAAACGATAATAAGACAATCCGAATGTAACAGAAAAGTAGAAAGAACGAAGGGCGAGGATGAGGAGGTCACAGAGAACGAAAAAGAGAAAGAAGAGCAGGAGGGAGAGAAAAAGGCTAAAAATAGAATGTTGATGTGGACAAAGAGCAAGAGATAAGGGGAAAAAACGATAATAAGGCAATTAGGATGTCGTAGAAAAAAAAAGAACGAAGGAGAAGGAGGAGGGCGAAGAGAAGGAAAAAGAGGACGGAAAGGAGGAGGAGGACGAATAGGGAAAGGAAGAGGAAGAAGAGTAGGAGAAGAAGGAGGAAGAAGATCAAAAGAAGGAAGATAACGAAGAGGAGTAAGTAGAGGAGAAGTAGGCTAGAAATAGAACGTGGATGTGGACACAGAGAGAGACATAAGGCATAGAGATAAAATCAATAATTAGGTAATCTGGATGTGGTGAAAAAGAAGAATAAACGGAGGTGTAGGAGAAGTAGGAGGACGAAGAGGAGCAATAGGAGCAGGAAGAGGGAGGAGACGAAGAAAAAGAGGAAGAAGTGGAAGGAGTTGGAAGTGGCTAAAAATATAACTTGGATGTGGACAAAGATAACATAAAACATAGAGATGAAAACGATAATAAGACAATCCTGCTGTGGTGGAAAAGAAGAAAGAACGCAGGTTGAGGGTTATGACGAAGAGGAAAAAAGGAGGAAGAAGAGCAGGAGGAGGAGAATGGCGAAAAGGAGGAAGAAACGGAGAAAGAGAGCAGGAGAAGGAGGAGGCTAAAAATAGAACGCGGATGCGGACAAAGAGGAGAATGTATAGCATAGAGATAAA
The DNA here is from genome assembly GCF_010883055.1 of Belonocnema kinseyi. Taxonomy (NCBI): domain Eukaryota; kingdom Metazoa; phylum Arthropoda; class Insecta; order Hymenoptera; family Cynipidae; genus Belonocnema; species Belonocnema kinseyi. Next base: position 18,758,434 of record NC_046657.1, on the reverse strand, counting down.
AACAATAGGAGGAAAATCCAGATGTGGTGGAAAAACAGAAAGAACGAAGGAGGAAGATAAGAAGGACGACGAGGAGGAAAGGTAGAAGGAAGGAGAGCAGGAGGATGAGGAGGAGTCTAGAAATAGAACGTGTGTGTGGACAAAGAGGAGGAGATCAAGCATAAAGATAAAAATGATAATAAGACAATCTGGATGTGGTGGAAAGGAACAGAGAACGAAGGAGGAGGATGAAAAGGAGGTAGATGAGCAGGCGGAGGAGGAAGAGGACGAAGAGCATAAAGAAGAGGAGGAGGGAGGAGGAGGAGGAAGAACTGAAGTAGGAGGCTAAAAATGAGAAGGTTGATATAAAAGACAGGCCGAATGAGAAAAAGGATGCTTACGAGACAGAAGAATCTTGATGGCAAACAAGCAAGGTAATGACAATGCTTGTTCTTCTTGAAGCTTAAAAGGATGAGCACTTAAAAAAGAGGATGTGGATGTAGAAAAAGGAAAGACACAGAAGTCAAAAAGTATCATATTTTAGATTTTATTCGCTTCACTTAAAATTCTAGTTTCTTAGAGAATCTTTGGTCTTAAATCCAATTGTATCTAAGAGATGTCTCCACTAGGCAGTAACACCTAAAAAACTACCAAAATAAGTGTCTCACTTACCGTGGAAAAATGTGAAATAGTTGTGACAGCAACATCGGCAAGTGGAGTATGCAAAGGACCAACACACTGTTGTTGAGCAATTAATCCCGTAACACAACGATCAACTTTATTTGTCAAGTATCGTTTACTCGCCACTGAGGGCAATCTTAAAACTCTCTCAAGAGCAGCTCTCACATTTAAATCTTTCGGTAAATGACAATCAGTAAGTTCTCGTTTCTCCCTTCGAAGTTCGAAGGTCTGGAAAAAAAATATTATCCTTCGCCTCCAAATACTTTCAGGCTTCCTAAAAACAATATTTTTTCACTCACTTTGCTCGGCATCTTCCCAAGGACCAACTCCAGTTCGAGATCGACCGGATGCTTAGCACCCGTTTCCAATCCTTGCAAATATTTCGAATCGTCGCAATCTTCTTCCTCGGAAAGAATAATTTTACCAATTCCGGTGACGGTTCCAACAAAATTGATTGGGCATTTTTCGCGCTCGGCTATTTGCTGCAGGAGGGGCACATCTTCACTTCTGCAGAGAATCGCATCATTTTCTTGATATTCTGCACCCCAGAGTTCCAAGGTCGACAGGCTGGGATCTCCGAGTTCAAACTTTTTTGTGAAGATCACGGCTCCAGCGGGTTCTACTAGTTCCTTCAGAACATTTCCTTAATGGAGGAAGATTGATGAACTGTAATATATTTTAATCAGTTGGATATTAGTAATTTTAGGTGTCTTACCATTTCCACCAGCGCCTTGATCATGAATACTCAAAATCGGGTTCCTCTCTCCCATTTCCATGCAAGCGCGTACCAATCTATTCAGTTTTTGTTCCATTTCAGCATCGCCTCGTTGCACAGCTCCAAAGTCGAGATCCGATTTGTTGTCACCTTGCACCTAAAAGATAAATGATTTCCCGAGTTTTCCCAGTCAAGTTTTTCAATTTTCCTGGTCAACTAAGCGTAACATATTCGTGTTTGTCGCAAAACGCAGAACATTTTTTTAATTCATAACGTACATTCGAAGCATCCATTAACATGACAGAGCACAAACGTTGCAAAATAAATTAATTTGGAAAAAAATACTTGAATTTTTGTACCAGATACTGTAATTTTTTTTAATGAAATAGTTAAACTTTCAGTTGAAAAATTAATTTTTAACAACAAAAAAACGGCTATTGAACATAAAAGTTCAATTTTTAAACAAAGCGGTGCATTTTCAAATAAAATTTTGAATCTTCAACTGGAATAATTAAATGATAAACAAAAAAGACGAATTATCAACTGAAATGAGGAATATTTGACTAGACACTTGAATTTTCAACCAAAAAGATACATTTTTAAACAAGAAAATTATTTTCAAAATAAAAAGATTAATTGTCTACCAAAAAATACAATTTTTCAAAAAGATACGTGAATTTGTAACGAAATAGTTTAATTTTTAATTAATGAAGACAAATTTCCAATCAAATAGTTGAATTTCGACCTAAAAAAAAAATTAATAATTTTCAACCGAAATAGGAGTAGTAACATGTTTAATTAAACAAATTAATTTTTAACCAAACATAAGGTTTTTCAAATAAAACAATAAATTATCAACTAAAACAATTTGAATTTTAAAACAAAAAAATTAATTTTTATAAAAAAGAAAAAATGCCAAGCAAAACCTAAATAATCATGTTTCAAGTTGAAAAATCAATTTTCAAACCAAAAAGATGAATTTTCAACTGAAATTATACATTTTTAACTGGAATACTTAAATTTTTAATCGAAAAGAAGAATTTCTAAATAAGAAGATAATCTTTCATAGACTACGTGAATTTTCTACAAAACAGTTGAATTTTCAAATAAAAATGACAAATCTGACAATTCAATTTTCAGTCAGAGAAATTAATTTTTTATCAATCTGATGATTTTTCAACTAAAATAATTGATCCTCAACTGGAATATTTGAATTTTATGCCAGAAAGATGTATTTTCAGCCACAAGGATTAATTTTCGACAACAAAAAAAAACATTTTTTACAAAGTTCATACATATTCAAAGAAATAGTTTAATTTTGTAATGCCGAATATCAATTTGCAACCAAATAGTTGAATTCTCACCAAGAAAAAAAGATAAATTGATTCACAACAGAGCAGTTAACTTTTTCACCAGATATGAATTTGCAATAAAAATGATGAATCTTTAAACCAAGTAGTTCAATATTTAACTAAAAAAAAGAATTCTTAAAAAAACAATGTAAAATGAAATTCTATAATAATTCTGAAATATTTCTTCTTAGAAATACTACTTCTACTCTAAAAACCGCGGAAAGTATTTTCTTCATCAAAAATTTAAAAAAGGAAACCTTTAAATTGTGTTGCATTCTGAGTTGGAAAAGGGACTTTTTTTTGTATTCTTTTAAATCCCTGTTGTAATTCTTTTAAAACATTCCCGTTCCTTGTAAAAAATGCCCTGTTCCAAGCCAAATTATATTAATTTACCGAAACTCACTGACCTAAAATAAAAACGATAATTATTTTCTAAAATTCCCTGTTCCAAGTCAAATAAATCAGGAGTAATCGAATAAAAACGTAAGAAATCAATTATTTTTAAATTGAAAATATTATTTTTTCTGCATGTTTGGAATATTTTGAATTCGATTATCAAACTTAACCCTGAAAGTGCATTGTGGGTGTTAGAAACCCAGTAGGCAAAAAATTTAGCGACGTCTTTACAACATCGTTACGACATCTTTACGACATCCTATGTCCATGCCGTTTCGGTATCTTTGCGATATCGTAAAGACACCTTAACGACATGGACATAGGATGTCGTAAAGTTGTCGTAAAGATCTCGTAACGATGTCGTAAATACGTCGCCAAACTTTGTTCCCACTGGGTACCCCAAAGCAATTTTCAAACTCTTATAAGCCATACTTAATTCGAAAAAATAGAGTAAGTGTCGCCATCTAGATTTAGTTGGAGACACTAACTGTAAGTAAAGTTGTTTAGCATACTGCGTCAAGCGTCAATCTACTAGCAACAGCTCCTGAAAGTGGAGGTAAAAAATAGTGGGGTCTGGAACACCCAGTGTGCTCTCAGTGAGCGGAAAAGTAATTTTGGAGCAAATTTTGTTGTTGATTTTTTATTGATTTTTGTTTACTTTATAACGCAAGTATATCATATAAAGTGAAATAATTATATTTTTTTCGATAAGTTTATACTTTTTTTCTTTGTAGATGGCTTATAACTTACGGCAGCGCGTCGTGCAACAGCAGACTCTGGATATCTTGAATAAAATACAGTTGTCGAAACACAGTTATATATGTCTCTTTTTTAAATCTCTTGTATTTTTACAGTATTACATGTCAAAGTTCCTCAATTTTTATAATAATAATTCAATTTAAAAGCAAAAAATCTGATTCATCAATTTATCATAAAATTGACTTTTCAACTGTGCAAATAAATATCTTTTTTAAACGCCCCCATGTTGCAATATTTTGTGTATGAAGGAACAGTATTTCAAAAGTATAGTCATACATTTTTATGTTAAAATAATTAAAATTGCGTGAGTTATGGATTTTTAAGTAAAAACCCCATTTTTTTACTTTTTTCAAAAATTTTTTAACAAACTTAAAATAAATAAATGGCTATAAAATCAACTCTACCTAATAAAAGATACCTTACACTATATCGGATAATTTCATTGTGACAAAATATTCAACAGGGGTTAAACAATACGTGATTATATACGCTGGGGTCTAGGACACCCACGATGCACTTTAACGTGATTTTTACCATGTATGTACTCAAGGAACATTACATTCTTTAAATCGTATGATAAGCTATCTTTTTAATTAATAAAAAGAAAGAAGCCATTTCTCGGGTTTTTACTGTAAAATTGTTGAATTTTCTAGGTTTAGCAAAGTAAATTAAATTATATGCATGAGAAAAAAATCTATTAATATTAGGGGCCTAATATTAATATTAGGTACGTAATGTTCAGTTTCCAGAAACTTGTTGCTAGTTATTTCCAGTACAATTATTCTTTTAGAGTGATGCTTTTAACATAGAGTCTTCCATGAACGGAATAAAAAAGTATTTCAGATACAAATTAAACATTCTCAGAATTATTTATTTGTAACAAAAAATTCCTTTTCTGCTATAAAAGAGGATTTTTTTAACAACATACTTGAGTTTTATACAAAATAATTACATTTTGCGCATTATAGTTAAATTTTCAACCTAAAAAGATAAATTCCCTACAAAATAGTGTCATAGTTTATATTTCAATTAAAAAATATAACATTTTTACAACAAAAAAGAAAATAATTTTAAAATCAAACAGGATACATTTTCAACAAATAAAGGTTTTTCACTCAACAAAGAAATAAAATTTTATCTCAACTGTTAAAGACATAACTTTTTAGAATCTTATCGGAAAACAATTAATTTTATTAAAAAACTGATGAATTTTTTGCGAAATTTACAACTAAAAAAAGACCAATCTCAAGAAAAATGGAAAAATTTACATCTTCAGTTAAAAAATTAATTTTAAACAAACAAAAAAAAGCTTTACCACTAAACATTCAGATCACTTTTGAATTTAGTATGATTTTGAATTTAAAAAGATTTCAGTTGACTTGTCACGATCAAAATATAAACTTTTAAACAAGACACAAGTTTTTACGAAAAAGAAATTGAATTTTCAATTCAAAAAGACAAACTTTTGACCAACAAGAATGACTTTTTAACAAATTTGTTGAATTCTCTAGCAGATAGTTGCATTTTTATCAAAAAAATGAAATTTCTTTAAAAACAGAAAATTAATTATTTTTAATTTTATTCCAGTTGACTTTTCTAGATCGAAATATGAGTTTTGTTGAACAAGAAATAGGTTTTTACGAAAAAAATTGAATTTTCAATCCAAAGAGAAGATTTTTTTCAATCAAAAAGTAAGACTTTTTAACAAAATGGTTTAATTCTTTACCAAATAATTACATTTTTATTCAAGACAGATGTAATTTCTGCAAAAATAGGTGAATTTTAAAATAGAAAAGACAAACTTTAAAAAAAGAGTTGAATTATGAACTGAATAGTTGTATTTTTCTTCAAGAAATATGAAATTTCATCTAAAGCAAATGAATTCAACAACAAAAAAACATTTTAAAAATAGTTAAACTTTCTTCCAAAGAAGATTCCCGTTCATTTTTCGACAACAAAATAAGAATTTTGTTTGCTCAATAGTCAAATTTTGAAAAATAAAGTATAATTTTTTAAAAAGAATTTTAAATTCTCATCCAAAAAAGAATTCAGTTGACTTATCAGAAACAAAATATTATTTTTAAGCGAAAGCTTAATATTCTACGAAAAGATTAAAATTTTCAACACAAAAAGATGTTCTTAAACAAAACAGTTAAGCAATATGTCACAAAAAACCTGACAGAGTTAAGGATTTTCAATAAACTAAAGTTGAAATTATTTTCTTATATAGTTAAAATTTTTTTTGGTTGAATCAAAATATTTTTGGTATAAAATTTAAATACTTTTTTGTTAAAACATCAAATAACACGTTTTTTACTGAGAAATAATTTTTTTTATTTCTTAAAAAATACAACTACTCAGATGAAAGTGGAATTAGTTTGTTAAAAATTGATTTATTTGGTTGATGATTGCTCATTTAAGTTGAAAAACTTTTTTCCCTAATTTAACTTATTAAGGACAAAATTCAAATATTAATTTTAAATTTCTGTAATTTATTTAAAATTTTAATTTAAAGGAAGAATATTTCATCTTTTTGGTGACTAATTCATTGTTTTGGTTAAAAATTCCTTTAATAAATCGAATATTTGCTAGAAAAATAATGCACTTTGATAAAAATTCATCTATTTTGGTAGAAAATTACTTTTCTTCTTATTTAAAGTTAATTTTTTAACTGAAAATGTAACAGTTTGATATTTTGTCGGAAATGTATCTTTTTCCATACAAATTTAATCTTCTTGGTTAAAAATGATGCTATTTCGTTGAAAATTTACTTTAATTTTATTGACAAATTTTTTTTCTTCAAATTTAACTATCCCATTTTTAGTTGAAATTCCATTTTTTGGTTGAAAATTAACTTCCGTGGTTAAAAATTTAACTATTTAAAAAAAATCGTTTCTTTCTTGGCTCAAAATTTATTTTAGCATTAAAAAATTTAACAAATTTATTTGTGGTAAGAAATTTATTATTTTATTCTTATTCGTTTCTTTTTAGTTGAAAATTAATTAACTTGGCTGAAAACTCGTTTTTTTTTCATTTACTTCTCGAACTACAAATTGAACTATTCTATACCTTATTTGTAAATTTATATTTTTTGGTTGAAAATGTATATATTTTATTGAACTTTTATCTTTTTTGGTAGAAAACTCACATTTTCGATTTAAAATTCAATTTTGTTGGAATCTTTTTTTGTAAATTGATTGCTTTAACTGAAATTTTAATTCTTCTATTTTTGGTTGAAAAATAGTTTTTTTTTTGAGAAAAAAAATATTTTGTTGAGAATTGTTTTTTTATGACATTTATTTTTCTGGTATATTAACTATTCTAATTTTGGTTAAAAATTGATCTTGTTTAAATGAAAATTCACGTACTTTGTTGAAAATGAATATTTTTTGGTAGAAAATTTATCATTTTAGTTTGAAAATTCACTTTAAATAATCCATTTTTTGTGGAAAATTTACCTTTTTTGATAAAAACCATAATCTTTTTCGTTAAAAACTTATCTGTTTTGTAGAAAACGTAACTATTATATTTTTTGTTAAGAATCCATTTCTTTGGTTAAAAAAAAACTATTTAGTTGAAAATTCGTTTTTCTTGTTGATAGGAAATTAATCTTTTGTGTTGCAAATTTCAGTATTTTGTCAAAAATTCATCATTGTGATTAAAAATTAATTTCGTTAGTTGAGAATTCGTTTCTTTCTAGTTGAAAATTAATTTTTTTTTTAAATTTATTTCTCGAACTGCAAATTGAATTATTCTATTTTTTATTTATAAATTTATATTTTTTGGTAAAAAATTTATATATGTTATTAAACCTTTATCTTGTTGGTAAAAAACTCATATTTTGGATTTAAAATTGAATTTTCTTGAGATCTTTTTTCTGAAAATTGATTGTTTCAACTGAAAATTTAATTATTCTATTTTTGATTGAAAAATAATTTTTAGAACAAAAAAAAATTTGTTTCGAAACTGTTTTGTTTTATACATTTATTTTTCTAGCATTTTAACTGTTCTAATTTTGGTTAAACATTGATCTTGTTTGGATGAAAATTAATTGACTTTGTTTAAAATGAGTATTTTTTTGTAGAAAATTTATTATTATAGTTTGAAAAAAAACTCTTTAGTTGAAAATTTATTTTTTTCTTGATAGAAAATTTTTTTTTTGGTTTGCAAATTTCACTATTTGGTCACAAATTATTATTTTTGGTTGAAAATTCATCATTGTGATTAAAAATTAATTTCTTTGGTTGAAAATTCCTTTCTTTCTAGTTGAAAATTAACTTTTGTAACTGAAGAATAATTTAATTAGAAAAATAATTTGAATTGTATAATTTCCAATCCGAGGCGCTAGTGATTTAACAATTTGAACTTGAATTGAAGACTAACGAAATTAGTATGATTTTAGATACAAATTTCGAAAATAAGACAATGTTAAAACGTTAAAAATTTAATATTTTAGGTCTAAAATTTTGGAAATTGGGTCAGTTAAAATTTAGAGGAATTGAAATTGTATTCTTTTGAATTCAAAGCGTTCAAAATTAAATCATTAGAGATTGAAAAATTTTCAATTTAAATAATATTAAAAACTAAATTGTACCTTTTAGCTAAAGCTTCTGAAATCCTGGAATTTTAAATTGTCATTACATAATAAAATTACAAGTTAACAATAAAATTTATTTAACATTTTCTAAAATGAAAAATGAATTGAATTCATCTAATAAAAAAAAAAACATTTCGAAATAAATAGTAATTTTAAACGGAAAATGTTAAAAATGAAAAAAAAATCTACTCCGGAAGCTTAAAAATTAAACGAATGCGAAATTAATTTAAAACTGAAAAAATGTTAGTCACGAAAAAATTTGATATTAAAGATTTTTTACACTGAAACTCTTTACAATTTTAATTATTTGAAGTAAATTTAAATCGCTTAATGACTAATAATTTCTAAATTGCTAATTATAATTTTCAAAATTCAACCAATTCAATTTTAATTGTAAAATTAAAAGTTTTCAGTTTTAAATTATTTATTTGTTTAAATCTTTTACTAAAAATTGGACAGTTTTAAAATCTTACACTGAAAATAAAAAATTAATATAAAGAATACAAAACAATATTGCTATAATATAATTTCATTTTTTGAAATTGTACAATCTTAAGCTTTTCAATTTGAAATTTTGAAATATTTAATAGCGAAATGGTCCTGAAATTTTAAATATTCCAAATTGCAGAATTTTAAATACTGCAAGAAATATTGTAAACCTTTAAAGCTTAATAATTCTAAACACTTTAAAAATGATATATTTTGTAGTTTGGAACTTTCAAAAATTATAAAATGCGCGAATTAAAAAATATTTTTGACTTATTTTATCATTTAAATTAAGCGCCCTTTCCAATTTGAAGCGATACATTTTCACGTGAAATTTAAATAATGTAATTATAATAATAAAGAAAAAATATGATTTTTTAAATCTTCAAAAACACGTTTCTAAATTCACCAAAATTACAATAATAATAAAAACTTGAATTTTACTATGATCAGAAGTAAACTCTTGGTTTTTAAAATAAATTCCCTGTCATTTCAGGATTTTTTCACGGTCAACAAAATTCATGGTCGTTTCCCAGTTTCCCGGTCAAGTTGCCACCCTGGATATGTAAATTTTTATAACATTTAAAAAAATTTTAACTCTAAAATTCGAAATTAATAATTTAGAAAATTAAACTTACATCAACAGAACTTGCCGCACCACCACCAACTCCAATCCGGTAGACTGGACCACCAATTTTTACAACTTTCATGCCTAAAATAAAACAGAATTTATTAGGAAGACTTTTTTAAAACTAAAGTTAGGGATCGTCCATAAACTATGTTAAGAATTTTAACCTTTTAGAATTAATTTTTAGAATTTAATTTTTTTGTTTCAAAATTCCTGAGTTTCATTGAGAAATCCTCTTTTTTGGTAGGAAATTAATCTTTTTTTTAATTCATCTTTTTTAGTTAAAAATTTAAATTTTTTAGTTTAATATTCAACTTTTTCGTTCAGAATTCCTGAATTTCGAGAAATTCTCTTTCTTGGTAGTAAATTAATCTTTTTTAATTCATCTTTTTTAGTTGAAAATTCGA
>NC_046657.1:18743607-18748334 GCF_010883055.1 Belonocnema kinseyi | reverse complement strand
ACAAAGTAGTTCAACTCTTAGTGAAATAATCGACTTTCAAACCCAAGAAGATGTACAGTTGATATTTTAACCAAACAATTGCATTTTCGACCAAAAATGATACATTTTCAACCAAAAAGATTAAATTTCTACTAAACAAGGTCAATTTCCAACAAAAACATGAACTTTCAACAAAATTATTTAGTTTTAAAAACAAAAAGAGTATTTCCACCCAAAAATTATGGTTTTAATTTTTAACAATGTAGTTGCATTTACAACAGAACGACTTGCATCCAAAAAATATTTATAGTTGATAATTCAACCGAAAAATGTAATTTTTAATCAAAAAGTATAAATTTTCCATAAAAAAATTTAATTTCTGCAAAGAAAGACGACCTTTTAACAAAACACATGATTTCTTAACCAAAAATGGTATTGATTAATTGTCAGTATCAAAAATGTATTTTCAACGAAAGAGATGAGCCTTCAAATAAAAAAAATAAAAATTTTAAAAAAGTAGTTTAACTTTTTATAGAAAAGAGGACTTTTTTACAAAATAGTTATATTTTCAACAAAATAATTTTTCAATCAAATAATTGAGTTTTTATCCAAACGAGATGAATTCCAAAATCGTCAATATCTTTAAATTCTTTCAAATGCGGATAAAGATATAAATAAGACTATTATAATATAACATAATTATAATATTATCATTATTAATATACGTATATATTTCTATATATAATAGTATTAATATTTATATAATTTATATTTTATACATGAAATAACATAACCTCAAAATATACGTATATCAAGAGGGGCGCGATTTATTCAAATCATGAGAATCGTTAGCATCAAAATCTGAAAATATTAAAATCCCAATCTCCTGAATTTATTTCAAAGCAATTTGCAGATAGATATATAAATAGAATCGCCGAAGTGCTCTGACCGACAATCGTGCACCTTCGAGTTTTCAAATTCAGAAGAGGAGAAATGGGTTGCGCGCGCAACTCAGTCATTTACAGCGTCTCCTACTATATTCACACGGACATAGCCCTGTCATAGTATTGGACCACATCTCGTTTCAGATCTGGGATCACTGGCTTGACGCAGTATGCTAAACGACTCTACTTACAGTTAGTGTCTCCAACTATAGCTAGATAGCGACACTTACTCAATTTTTTCGAATTAAGTATGGTTTCTAAGAGTTTGAAAATTTCTTGGGGTATTTGGCACCCATTATGCACTTTAAGGGTGAAACTGATTATTTTAACATAAGTTATTATCAGTGGTGCTACAACTGGAACCGGAGGTCGTTTAAGAGACGTCCAAGGTGTCGGTCGAGGAGGTTACTATATCGCCGGAACTGCTGGATATTCTGTTGGAAATTTACATATTCCAGGTAGATTCTATCTATTCTTATCAAAATATACTGCCGGTCAACGAGTACTGCCCGCTCTGAGAGAAATTGATCTATATTCTGAACTATACTCTGAACTATATTTGTTTATGCATAAAATTATAAAATATTAATTTAAACAAAACAAAAAATGATTAAAAAAAATTCCCAAAATTATTTTTTCTTTACAAGTACTTATTATGCGTGTAAAAACAAACATGTTTACTATTTGGAGTTTCTTACGGTAAAAAAGACAATAATTTTTTTCCCATTTTTTGACTCCCCAAAAGCGTGTGTAATTTTTGAAACAACTCGTAGATTTTAAAAATCAACATGAAATAGATGCGTATTAGTATTTTCATTAAAATGAGCCCAAGATGACATTTTTTTATTTAGCCGTTTTAAAGTTATGACATTTAAAAAAATAAATTTTATTTAACGCTTAAACATCTCGGAATCTATGGATTGTATACAAAAACTCCAAAAAGAAACAAAGTTCTTTTTATACGTAGAATAAGTATTTATAAACACAAAATTAGTTATGACATTAAAAAAAAAACGTTTTCAACGCTAAATATCTCGGAATATCTGCATCTTGGAAAAAAACTGGAAAGAGAAGAAATGTTTGTTCTTAAACGCAAAATAAGTATTTGTGAAGAAAAAATATTGTTGGGAAATTTTTTATTTTTTAGTTATCATTGTTTATTTTGTTGAAAGAATATGTTAAAGAATATATTTACAAATCTGTTGAATATATTCTTTTATGTATGAAAGTTAGAAAATGTTAATAAAAAAAAAGATTTTTTTGCTTTTAGTTTTTTTCTTTGATGCATAGATTCCGAGAAATTCAGCGTTAAAAAAAGTTTCTATTTTTCTTTTTAATGTCATAGCGCATCTATTTTTTTTTATTTTTTTTAATCTTCCAGTTTAATAAAAAATTACACACGTTTTTCGGGGGCAAAACGAAAAATGGAGAAAAAATTATTGTCTTTTTTACCATAAGAAACTCCGAATAGTAAACATGTTTGTTTTTACACGCATAAAAAGTATTTGTAAAGAAAAAATAATTTTGGGAATATTTTTTTTTCATTTTTTGTCATTTTTAAATTAAAATTTTATAATTTTATACATAAAAGAATATAGTTAAAAATCTGTGAACTCTATTCTTATATGTATAGAAGTCAGAAAATATTAATTTAAAAAAAATGACAAAAAAAGGTAAAAAAAAATTTTTTCCGAACTTATTTTGTCTTTACAAATACTTATTCTACGTGTAAAAACATTTTATAGAAAATGCAAATACGTACCTGTTTTATTCTGATTTTTTCAAATCTACACGTTCCTTTAAAAATTACATATGTTTTTTTAGGAGCCAAGAAAATGGGAAAATAATTATTGTCTGTTTTACCATAAAAAACTCCAAATAGTAAAAATGTTTGTTATTACACGCATAATAAGTATTTGCAAGGAAAAAATAATTATGGGATTTTTATTTTGTATTAGTTTTTGTTTTGTTTAAATTAATATTTTCTAATTTTACACATAAAAGAATATAGTTACAAATCTGTTAACTATATTCTTTTATGTATAAAAGTTAGAAAATATTAATTAAAAAAAATATTATTTATTATCTTTTGAGTTTTTTCTATAATGTATAGATTCCGAGATATTCAGCGTAAAAAAAAGTATTTTTCAAGATTCCGAAAAATTGTTTATAGATTTTGATAATTTAAAAGAGATTTTCAAGATTTTAGGGTATTTTTAAAATTTCTAAGACATTTTTAAGAGCTTTTAATTTGAAATATTTTAAGGAATTTATTAAGATCGGAGTTCCTGGATCTGCAATCAGAGGTCTTGCGGCTCTGGACAACCGGCCCTATTTGAGGGCAGATAAGGTCACCTTCGGGGTAATCCAATAGGGCTCCTCAGGGGGACCTGAAGCGTCCGGGGATGCCCCGCCTTAGTCATTTAAGGGCAGATAAATATGCACTACAGCAAAGGCGCCTCGGCGGTTTTAGCCAGACGCATGTCAGTGATGCAGGCAGGGTTTGCCCTAATCTAAGAACCCTAGTTGTACAGCGAAAGGATTAGTGGCTTGTCAGGGTGTGGCACCATTTATAAGGGGCCGCTCGAAAAAGCGCCAAGGGCATGCATAGCTGTCAAGGGTATGGATGCGATTTTGGTGCCTAAGCTTTGCTCCAGGGATCTCACTGTTATTAAGGTGAGGCTCAGGGGTGGAAGCGGGGAAAGACTAGGCGTTGCAATTACCTCAGCGTATTTCCCCGGCAATGCAGATGGATCCCCGCCTCCTAGAGAGGTGGAGATTCTAATTCAGCACTGCCAGCAGAACAGGATTCCTCTGCTGTTGGGATGTGATGCGAACTGTCACCATACGGTGTAGGGGAGCACGAATATCATTGACAGAGGAAGAGATATAATCGAATATCTAGCGGGCATTGATATGGAGATTCTGAATCGAGGTAATACTCCCCAAAAACAGATTAAAAACAGGAGTGAGGTTCTCTATCTGACTCTGCGGAGGAACTCCGCAAAAAGACAAGAGCGCTGTGCAATAGAGCAAACAGAACCAAGTTGCCTTCAGACTGCGACATCTATAGGACGGTCCAGTATGAATACAACAAAAATATAAGGAGGTATAAGCAAAAAGACTGGAGGGGCTTCTGTGAGGAATCGAAAGATATTCCAGAAACAGCAAGGTTCCACAAGGTCCTAGCGAAAAATCGGGAAGCTCACCTTGGGCGCATAAGGCTCGAAAATGGCGAGTTTGCCAAAGAAGAAGAAGCAACACTGAACTGCCTGATGGAATTTCACTTCCCGGGTTTTCAGCAAATTCAAACCGACCTAGAGGAGGAAGACTGGGACCAAGAGTTGAGGAGGGCCGATTGGAGTTTCGCCTCAAAGATTGTAGGCAGAAAAAAGGTGGAATTTTGCTTTTAAAAAAGGCCTGGAATTTGTCATTTCTCCTCTGATAAAGCTATTTAGAGCAAGTATCGCTCTAAAACATGTGCCATCGGCATGGAAGGATGGTAGAGTGGCCTTTACTCTCGAACCCGGACAGGAGGACTACACTGCTGCAGAAGACTTCAGACCGATCAGCCTAACGTATTTTATTCTAAAGACGCTGGTGAGGCTGGTTGAAAGATATATCAGGGATGAGGTAGTTTTGGCCTCACCGTATGCTGTAGGAACGTTCTTGGATATAGAGGGTGCCTTCAGTAATACCCCTCCAGAAGTCATCTGTCGGGAGGCTTTGAGGCGTGGAGTACCAAACCAGCTGGTAAGCTGGATTGGAAGTATTTTACGCCGAATGAGACTCGAAAACAGATGG
>NC_046657.1:18739287-18743507 GCF_010883055.1 Belonocnema kinseyi | reverse complement strand
GGGCTCTTGGTAAATCCGGAAAATACCAATATGATCATTTTTACGAAGAATTACCAGATGCCGAAAGTTAACGCTCCTGTTTTTTGTGGTGGGAGGCTGACGTTTTCAGACTCGTTTAAATATCTGGGAGTAATCCTAGATAGAAAACTGAGCTGGGCAAAGCACCTGCAGACCTAATGCAGGAAATTCGTTATGACTTTCTGGATGTGTAGGAGAGCTTTTGGGTTGACGTGGGGAATAGGGCCTAAAATGTTTGCATGGCTCTACTCTGCTGTCCTCAAACCGAGGCTCCTTCATGCAGCTGTGGTCTGGTGGCCGCAGGCAGATCTCAAAACGATGCTGGACAGGCTGCGACTATTGCAAACGCTACCGTTTCGGGATCTCACGGGAACAGTGAAGACTACGCCTACATCATTGATAGACTTCATGCACTGCGAAGAACCTCTACACCTCGCGATAACTGCAAAAGCGGTACACGCAATGGGCCACCTGGCGAGAGTAAAGAGATGGATTCGTGGGACTAGACACACTAGGTTCCCGAGTGACATCAGCTCACTGCCGATACTTGAGATGAGACAGGACAGAATAACAAAGCGTTTCGAATTCACCAGGGCTTTCCGCGTCTGCATTCTAAGTAGGGATGCATGGAAGGGAAGTGGATTCACTCCTTCAAGGGGAAATCTGCTATACGGATGGTTCTAGTTGAAAGGGAGCGTCAGGAGCAGGAATTTGACATTGCGAGGGGGGAAGTGGTGGTCCCGCTTAGGAGACATGTTACTGTCTTTCAGATGGAGGTCCTTGCCGTTCTTCGAAGTGCTGAGATATTATTAGAGGAAAACTGCGGCTGGAAGACAGATTACGATCTGTTCCGAAAGCCAAGCGACACTGACTGCCGTGGAAACCCCAGATATAACATCAGAACTGGTTTGGGAATGCAAAAAGGCATTGAACCAACTCACAGAAAAGAACAAAGTGGGTCTCATATGGGTCCCTGGCCACACAGGGATCAAGGGCAACGAGAAAGCTGACCAACCGGCAAGAAGCGGTGCGACAGGTGAATACATAGTGCCGGAACCTGTACTAGGTCTAGCGTCTTGTTGCATTGGTATTGCTATCAAAAGCTGGATCCGCACTAAGCACCGAGAATACTGGGAGCAGGTCCAGGGTTGCCGACAGGCGAAGTCCATCCTGGGCTATACGTGCAGAATGGATAGAGCCAGGGAAATCCTAGGTTTGCCGAAGAAAGAAGTAAGGACAGTTGTTCAGATGCTCACTGGGCATAATCATTTGAACTACCATATGCACAAAATGGGGTATAACCCCACTACGGAGTGCAGGAGATGTGGCAGGGATGATGAAACATCCTTGCAGGTACTATGCCAGTGCCCGGCGTTGGCTAGGCTCAGGCATCAAATCCTTGCGTCCTACTTCATGGAACCTCAGGAAGTTTCAATGCTATCAATGATTCACTTACTGGGCTTCTTTAAGAGCTCATGGGTAAACTACTGATGGCGATAGTTAAGGGTGTGGAACAATAGACCTTATAGCTTGAGCACCAGGGGGCTCCATAGGGGGCTCACTGCTCGTGTTACAACTAACTAATTAATTTAATTAATTTGAAGGGATATTAAAGCGTTTGGAATATTTTAGGGTGAAGAATTTTCTAGAATTTCGGAAGATAAGGAGCGATTTTACTGGACCTGAAAGGTTAAACATTTTTTTAAAATGTTCCACATTATTTCATAAGATTTCAATGATTTCAGGGAATTTTAAATTTCTCAAAGTATTTTAATACATTGTCCAGGATTTATTATCATTTAATTTCGCGGAATTTTATCATATTTTAGTGGATTCCAAAGAAGTTATTAGCGAGAAGTGAGGTATTTCATAGGGTTTTAAATATTTGAGGAGATTTGGAATCCGCACTGAATTCTTATTAATTAATTTAAATGCTTCTAAATTTACTTAATTGAATGCATTTTTTTTAAATTTTAATTTAATTGATCCTGAGGGTCAATTGAACAAATGATTTGAAATATCTGTTTAATTCCTTGGCATTTTCAAGAGCTTTGCAAATTTTCAAAAGAATTTAAAGGATTTAAAAAATATTTTAGGTCATGTATAAAATGTTAAAAAGAAATTTTTTATTGGTTTCGGTAATTTAGGAAATTTTAAGCATTTTCCATACATTTTTTATTTATTTCAAAAGTTTAAAGGGATTTTAAAGACTTTGAAATATTTTAGAATATTAAAAATAATTACAAGGATTTCAATGATCTTATGGGGTTTTAAGAGCTCTCAAGGTATTTAAATAAATTTTTCAGGTTTTCAGGAACTATTATCTGATTTCACGTAATTTCACGGGATTTTATAATATTTTAATACATTTCAAAGAATTTATTCACAAGAAGGGAAGGGTTTCACAGTGTTTAAAAGGTTTCAAAAGATTTTGCAAAAATTTTCGCAATTGATTTGGTATTACTCTCAATTTTTATTCATTTATTTTGAATTCTTTTAAATTTATTTGAATTCTTTGAAATTCAGTTAAATATAATCAATTCAATGGATTTTTAAAAAGTTATTTCGAGCTATTTTGAATTCACTTGATTCTTTTTTTTTTAATTGAGTTGGGTTTTTTAAATGAGTTTCATCGAATATTTCTAGTTTCATTTAAATTTCTGTGAAAAATCAAATTTTACTAAAATAAATGAAGTTTTTTGAATTTTTCCTTTTCATTTCAATTTTTTAAAATTGTTTTGTAGTCATTAATCACTTTTTTTATTATAAACTTTTTTGGTTGAATTTCCTTTAATTTTTCTACGCTTATTTCAAAGTTCCGGAAGTCAATTAAGTTTTTTCATATTTTTAAATTATTTTCAATTTATTTGAATTTTTTTTAATTCACCTTGAATTTTTATTAATTTCATAGAATTCTGATACTTTTCCTTAAACTCTTCTAAATTCATTCCAATTCATTCGAATTCTTTTGAATTTAACTTGAATTGTTCATTGTTTTTTTATTATAAAAAAACTCAATTTTTAATTTTTTGTTGTTGACAAAACCAATTGCGCTTAAAAGGCATTTACTGTGAGGCCTGAAATATGCATTTATTTCTTTAAATCTACAAGATCCTTAACAAATTACACATGTTTTTTCGGAGCAAAAAATGGAAAAAATTATTGTTTTTTTTTTATTAAAAAAAACTTAATTTTTAAATTTTTTACAAAGCCAATTGCATTTAAGACGCATTGACTGAAGCTTTAAAACCACGTTGGATTTTTTTAAATAAATGAATTCTTGACAGAGATATAACACTTTTTGTTTCGATCAATTACGCTCAGGGTGGGCCTAATTTTGGCCCTTTGTTTCTCTTCAGATATATCCTAAACATTTCATTTTTTCAAAACGCTAACAGATTATGAACTACCATGGGAAGAAAAAAATATTTATCCCGCCAACATGGCCTCGCCTCTAGAAATTATCGTCGAGGCCAGCAATGGGGCTTCAGATTACGGAAACAAATTTGGAGAACCAGTGATTTCGGGCTTTGCAAGATCCTTTGGAATGAAAAACGCCGGTGGCGAGAGACGTGAATGGATCAAACCAATCATGTTCAGTGGTGGAATGGGAAGCATGGATGCAAACATGACAAAAAAAATGACACCAGAAAAAGGTTTTTATAATTTCATCAATAAAAAAAATTAAATAAAATATTTTTCCAGAGCACGTTAGGAATCATCCATAAACTATGTTAACAATTTTCGGCAATTTTTAAAAAGATTTCAACTATTTTACAAATATTTCGAAAATTTCACAAAAATTTCAAAGATTTCAAAAATTTGAAAGATTTTACCAATATTTTAAAAGATTTCGAATAATTTAATGATTTTCAATTAATACAAAAGATTTAACAAATATTTCAAAGATTTCGTAAAAATTGCATGAAGATTTAAAGATCAGGTTTACTAAACGGGTACAGTACACCAGATTTCAAAGGTTTCAAAACATTTTAAATATTTTGAAGAAATAAAAATTTGTTTAGAAGATTTCATAAATATTTTTAAAAATTAATAAAAATTCCAATACTATATCAATTTCAAATATTTCCAAACATCCTAAAGATTTTAAACAATTTAAAATTTGTTTAGAAGATTTCACAAACATTTTAAGAATTTCATAATTATTTCAATCTTAAAGATTTCAAAACATTTTAAAGATT
>NC_046657.1:18731360-18739187 GCF_010883055.1 Belonocnema kinseyi | reverse complement strand
TTTTTAGTTGAAAATTCGACTTTTTGGTATAAATCTCTGAATTTTTATTAAAAGTTTGACTTTTTTAATTGAAAATGCCTCTTTTTTAGTTGAAAATTCGACATTTTAGTCAAAAACTCTAGAATTTTATTAATAGTTTGTCTTTCTTGGTTAAGAATTCTTCTTTTTTAATTGAATATTCAACTTTTTCGTTCAGAATTCCTGCATTTCGTGAAATTCTCTTTTTCGGTAGTAAATTAATCTTTTTTAATTCATGTTTTTTAGTTGAAAATTCGACTTTTTAGTCAAAAACTCTAGAACTTTATTAATAGTTTGTCTTTCTTGATTAAGAATTCTTCTTTTTTAATAGAATATTCAACTTTTTCGTTCAGAATTCCTGAATTTCGTTGCGAAATTCTCTTTTTTGGTAGTAAAATAATCTTTTTTAATTCATGTTTTTTAGTTGAAAATTCGACTTTTTGGTATAAATCTCTGAATTTTTATTAAAAGTTTGACTTTTTTAATTGAAAATTCCTCTTTTTTAGTTGAAAATTCGACTTTTTAGTCAAAAACTCTAGAATTTTATTAATAGTTTGTCTTTCTTGGTTAAAAATTCTTCTTTTTTAGTTGAATATTCAACTTTTTCGTTCAGAATTCCTGAATTTCGTTGCGAAATTCTCTTTTTTGGTAGTAAAATAATCTTTTTTAATTCATCTTTTTTAGTTGAAAATTCGACATTTTGGTATGAATCTTTGGATTTTTATTGAAAGTTTGACTTTTTTTAAATTGAAAATTCCTCTTTTTTAGTTGAAAATTCGACTTTTTAGTCGAAAACTCTAGAATTTTATCAATAGTTTGTCTTTCTTGGTTCAAAATTCTTCTTTTCTAGTTGAATATTCAACTTCTTTGTTCAGAGTTCCTTAATTTCATTGAGAAACTCTTTTTTGGTAATAAATTAATCTTTTTTTTAATTCATCTTTTTTAGTTGAAAATTCGACTTTTTGCTCGAAATCTCTGAATTTTTATTCAAAGTTTAAATTTTTTTAAAAATAAAAATTCTTCTTTTTTAGTTGAATATTCAACTTTGTGGTTCAGAATTACTAAACTTCGTTGAGAAACCCCCTTTTTTAGTAGTATATTAATCTTTTTTAGTTGAAAATTCAACTTTTTGGTCGAAAACTCTGAAATTTGTTGTTCTTTTTTGTTAAAAATTCCTGAATTTGATTAAACATTTATCTTTTTTAGTGGAAAATTCGACTTTTTGGTCGAGAATTCTGGAATTTTATTAAAACTTCGCCTTTTTTGTAGTAAATTAACGTTTTTGTATTACATTTTTTCTTTTTTAGTTGAAAATTCAACTTTTTGGATCAAAATTCTTCAATTTTGTATTTTTTCCTGAAATTTTAGGAGATATCTTCTTTTTTGGTAGTAAATGAATCTTTTTTTTTTAATTCATCTTTTCTAGTTGAAAATGCGACTTTTTATTTGAAAACTCTAGAATTTTATTAATAGTTTGTCTTTCTTGGTTAAAAATTCTTGAATTTTATTAAAAATTCTCTTTTTTTAGTTCAATATTCAACTTTTTCATTCAAAGTTCCTGAATTTTCATGAGATATGCTCGTTTTTGGTATTAAATTAATCTTTTTGTTTAAAAAATAATCTTTTTTGTTGAAAATTCGACTTTTTGGTCGAAAATTCTGGAATTTTATTAAAACTTCGCCTTTTTTGTAGTAAATTAGCGTTTTTGTATTGCATTCTGTCTCTTTTATTTGAAAATTCAACATTTTGGATCAAAATTCTTCAATTTTGTGGAAAATTCATTTTGGTAGTAAATTAATCCTTGTTTTATTTAATCTTTTTTAGTTAAAAATTTGACTTTTTCTTCGAAAACTCTGGAATTTCATGAAAAATATGTATTTTTTGGCAAAAAAATTCTTCTATTTTATTAAAAATTCTTCTTTTTAGTTAAAAATTTTTATTTTTGATTCAAAATTCCTGAACTGTTAGGAGATATCTTTTTTCTTGGTAGTAAATGAATTTTTTTAAATCATCTTTTTTAGTACACAACTCGACTTTTTAGTTGAAAACTCTAGAATTTTATTAATATTTTGTCTTTCTTGGTTAGAAATTCTTCTTTTTTAGTTGAATATTCAACTTTTTAGTTCAAAATTCCTGAATTTCGTTGAGAAATCTTCTTTTTTGGTAGTAAATAAATCTTTTTGTTTGAAAAATCATCTTTTTTAGTTAAAAATTCGACTTTTTGGTCGAAATCTCTGGATTTTTATTAATTTTTAAAATATTTTTTTATTAAAAAATTTTTCTTTTTTATTTGAACATTCAACTTTCTGCTTGAAAATTCCTGAATTTTTATGAGATATCTTCTTTTTTGGTAGTAAATTATTCTTTTTGTTTACAAAATCATCTTTTTTGTTGACAATTCAACTTTTTGGTCGAGAATTCTGGAATTTTATTAAAACTTCGCCTTTTTTGTAGTAAATTAACGTTTTTGTATTAAATTCTATCTTTTTTTAGTTTAAAAGTCAACTTTTCGGATCAAAATTCTTCAATTTTGTGGAAAATTCATGTTGGTAGTAAATTAATCCTTGTTTTATTTAATCTTTTTTAGTTGAAAATTTGACTATTTCTTCGAAAACTCTGGAATTTTTAAAATAATTTCTATTTTTTTGTTAAAAATTCTTCTTTTTTAGTTGAATATTAATCTTTTTGTTTGAAAAATCATTTTTTTAAATTGAAAATTCGGCTTTTTGTTCGAAAACTCTGGAATTTTATTCAAAAGCTCTCTTTTTTGGTTAAAAATTCTTTAATTTTATTTAAATCTCTTCTTTTTTAGTTGAATATTCAACTTTTTGATTCAGCATTCCTGAATTTTGATTAGATATCTTCTTTTTTGGTAGTGTATTGATTCTTTTTTTTCAAATAATCTTTTTTAGTTAAAAATTCGACTTTTTAGTCGAGAAATTAAGAACTTTATTCAAATAATGACTTTTTTGTAGTAAATTAACGTTTTTGTATTAAATTCTTTCTTTTTTTAGTTGAAATTTCATATTTTTGGATTAGAATTCTTCATTTTAGTTGAAAATTCAACTTTTTGGATCAGAATTCTTCAATTTAGTTGAAAATTCATATTTTCTGGTAGTCAATTAATACTTTTTTTAGTTAAAATTGGACTTTTTGGTCGAAAACTGGAGTTTTATTAAAAATTTGTCTTTTTTGGCTAAAAAATTCTTCTTTTTTAGTTGAACATTCAACTTTTTGGTTCAATATTCCTGAATTTTGATGAGAAATGTTCTTTTTTGTTAGTATATTAATCTTTTCTTTTTTAAATCATCCTTTTTAGTTGAAAATTCGACTTTTTGGCGGAAAACTCTAGAATATTATTAAAAATTTCTTGTTTTTTTTTATCAAAATTCATCTTTTTTAGTGGAAAATTCGAATTTTTGGTCGAGACCTCTGAAATTTTATTAAAACCTCGCCTTTTTTGTAAAAAGTTAACCTTTTTGTTTTAAATTCTTTTTTTTTTAGTTGAAAATTCAACTTTTTGGATCAGAATTCTTCAATTTTGTTAAAAATTCATATTTGTTGCTAGTAAATTATTCTGTTTGTTTAAAAATTGATCTTTCTGTTTAGAACTTTAACAACTAGGTTTTTAATTTAACTACATTCTTAAAAATAAAAAATAAAGTTTTTTGCTTACTTTTTTCGAAATTCAACTTTTTGGTTAAAAACTCAGGAATTTGATTCAATTTCAGCTTTTTGGACATTAAATTCATCCATTTGTTTGAAAACTCGTCTTTTTTATTTAAAACTTTAATTTTTCGGTCGAAAGCTCTTTAATTTTGTTGAATTTTTCGTCTTTTTTGGTAGCAAATTAACCTTAATGTTTAAAAATTCCTCTTTTTTATTTAAAAATTAAACTTTTTGTATCAGAATTCTTCAATATAGTTGAAAAATCGTCTTTCTTGGCAGCTAGTCAATCATTTTGTTTAAAAATTTACCTTTTACCTTGGAAAATCAAATTTTTGGTTGAGCACTCTTAAATTTCATTAAAAATTCGTCTTTTTTGCTAGTAAATTAACCTGTTTCTTTAGAAATTCATCTTTTTTAGTTAAATCTTAAACTTTTTGGTTGAGAGCACTTGAATTTGATTAAAAATTGGTCTTTTTTGGTAGTAAATTAATCTTTTTATTACAAAATTTTTTTTTTAGTTAAAAATTTCAACTTTAAGGTTCAGAATTATTGAATTTTGTTAAATGTTCGTATTTTTTGGTAATAAATTAATCTTTTTATTTGAAAATTCTTCTTCCTTCTCACTTCAAAATTCAACGTTTTGATTTAGAATTCTTGAATTTGGTCTAAAATTCAGTTTTTCGATAGAAAATTAAATTTTTTATTTAAAAATTCATCTTTTTGGTTTAAAAATTAATATTGAGATTTTAAAGTTAAACCACTTTCTTATCAATGCATTTTTTGGTTGGCCACTCAAAATTTTAGTTCAAAATTCAGCTCTCTGTTTGGAAAGTGAACTGTTTCGTTGAATTTTTTTTGTTTTTGTTGCAAAATTACTGAGGTAATTGAAAATATACCTATTCTATTTTTTGTTCTTTTTCAACTAAAACTCAACTTTTTGTTAAAATTGATTTATTTTGATAAAAATTCGATTTTCTTTTCTTTTTTAAATGAGTCTTTTTTACTAGTAAATTAATTTTTTTGTCTTAAAATTCATCTTTTTTAGTTGAAGCATTAACTTTTTGGTTGAGAACTCTTAAAATTTGATTGAAAATTCGTTGTTTTTTCTCGTAAAATAATATTTCTGTTTAAAAGTTTATACTTTTAGTTAAAAAATTAACAACTAGGTTTTAAAGTTGAACTGCTTTCTTGAAAATTAAAAAAAAATGTTTTTCTTTTTTAAAAATTCAACTTTTTGATTAAGAATTTTTTAAATTTGATAAAAATGCATTTTTTTCAGTCGAAAATTAATATTTTTGTTTAAAAATTCACCTTTTTGGTTATACATTTAACAACTAGGTTTCAAAGTTAAATTACTGTCTCAAAAATAACAAATAAACATTTTCTTTATTTTTTTTAATTTAACTTTTTGGTTGAGAATTTTTGGATATTGTTTGAAATATGTCTTTTTTGGTAATAAATTAATCTTTTTGTTTAAGAAATTCACCTTTTTTAGTTAAAAATCCAACTGATTGGTCAAGAATTCTTAAATTTTCTGAAAAACTCATTCTCTCGGTAGAAAATTAAATTTTTTGTATAAAAATTCATCTTTTTGGTTAAAAAAATAACAATTAGGTTTTTAAGTTAAACCACTTTCTTGTCAAAGAATTTTTTGTTTGCCGACTCAAAATTTAGTTAAAAACTAATCTCTTTCTTTGGAAATTGAAGAATTTTGTTGAGAATCTTTTTTTCTGGTTGAAAAATTACTTTGGTAATTGAAAATTTACCGATTCCATTTTTGGTTCTTTTTTAAGTAAAAAATCCACTTTTTGTTAAAACTGATTTATTTTTATACAAAATCTTTTTTTTTAATGAATCTAGTTTAGTTGAAAATTCAACTTTTGCGTTGAGAGTTCTTGTATTTTACTGGAAGTTCATCTTGTTTTGGAATAAAATTAACTTTTTTGTCAAGATTCCATATTTTTCATTTAATAATTCAACTGTTCTGTATAGAAAATTCGTCATTTTGCGTTGAAAGTTTAATAATTTATTTTAAAAATCAACTGCTTGGTAGAAAATTCGTTTTTTCATCAATTAATTTGTTTTTTAATTAAAAGTTTGACTATTACATTTATCGTTAAAACTATACTTATCTTAGTTTAAAAATACAATAATTACCGGATAAAATGCCACATCAAATTCAATTAGACACCTTTCAACACTTTCTCATAAAATCATATTTTTATTTTTATTGTGGATTTACTAACGAAGTTTCAACGTAAAATCGAGGTTTACCTAAAGGCTAAATTACTTTTGCTAATTATTTTTTTTAAGGTATAAAATATTAATGAAACATGCATGTAATCTTCGATAAATATTTTTAATCTTTTGTATTCATTTGAAATCATTAAAATATTTTAAATCTTTGTGAAACTTCTTGAAATCTTCTAAAAAATATAACAAGGTTTTAAAATTTTTTAAATGCTTTGAAATCTTTGAAATTGAAATAATGATGAAATTTTATAAATTTTTGTGAAATCTTCTAAACAAATTTTGAATTGTTTAAAATCTTAAAATGTTTTGAAGAATTTGAAATTGAAATACTTATGAAATTTGTATGAAATATTTGAAATATTTAGGAAACCTTGTAACCAAATTTTAAATTGTTTAAAATATTAAAAATGTTTTGAATTCTTTGAAATTGAAATAATTATGAAATTTTGGAAATATCTGTGAATTCTTCTAAACAAATTTTAAATTGTTTAAAATATTTTAAATGTTTTGAAATCTTTGAAATTGAAATAGTTACAAAATTTTTAAGAAATATTTGAAATAATTGTGAAATCTTCTCAACAACTTTTAAATTCTTTAAATCTTTAAAATATTCTGAAACATTTGAAATCTAGCCTACTGTATCCTTTTGAAAAATTTTGAAATTGAAATACCTTTGAATATTTCATGAAATCATTGAAATATTTGTGAAATCTTCTAAAAAAATTTATGAAATTTGTATGAAATATTTTTAATATTTAGAAAATCGTATAAACAAATTTTAAATTATGTAAAATATTAAAAATGTTTTGAATTCTTTGAAATTGAAATAATTATGAAATTTTTGAAATATTTGTGAAATCTTCTAAACACATTTTAAATTGTTTAAAATATTTAAAATATTTTGAAATCTTTGAAATTGAAATAATTATGAACTTTTTATGAAAGATTTGAAATATTTGTGAAATCTCCTAAAAAAATTTTTAATTCTTTAAAATCTTTGAAAGGTTTTGAAACCTTTTTAATCTGGTCTACTGAACCCTTTTTGAAATCTTTAAAATTGAAATACCTTTGAAAGTTGTATAAAATCTTTGAAATATTTGTGAAATCTTCTAAACAAATTTTTAATTCTTTAAAATCTTTGAAAGATTTTGAAACCTTTTAAATCTGGTCTACGGTACCCTTTTGAAATCTTTGAATTTGAAATATCCTTGAAATTGTTAAGAAATATTTGAAATATTTAGGAAATCTTCTAAACAAATCTTAAATGGTTTAAAATCTTTAAAATGTTTTGAAATCTTTGAAATCTGGGCTACCATACACTTTTTGAAATTGAAATACCTTTAAAATTTTTATGAAATCTTTGGAAATCTTCTAAACAAATTTTAAATCGTTTAGAATGTTCAAACTGTTTTAAAATTTTTGAAATTGAAATAATTATGAAATTTTCAAAATGTTTGTGAAATCTTCTAAACAATTTTTAAATTGTTTAAAATCTTCAAAATGTTTTGAAATCTTCGAAATTGAAATAATTATGTTTTTTTTAAACGTTTGTGCAATATTCTGAAAAAAATTAAAATTGTTTAGAACCATTAAAATGTTTTGAAATCTTTAAAGTTGAAATAATTATGAAATTTTTATGAAATCTTCTAAACAAATTTTTAATACTTTAAAATCTTTAAAATATTTTGAAACCTTTGTAATCTGGTCTACTGTACCCTTTTTGAAATTTTGGAAATGGAAATACTTATAAAATTTTTATGAAATCTTCTAAACAAATTTTAAATGGTTTAAAATCTTTGAAATTGAAATAATTATGAAATATTTAGGAAATCTTCTAAACAAATTTTAAATGGTTTAAAATCTTTAAAATGTTTTGAAATCTTTAAA
>NC_046657.1:18724982-18731260 GCF_010883055.1 Belonocnema kinseyi | reverse complement strand
TTTGTTTAAGATTTGTCTTTTTTTGTAGATCATCAATTTTCTTGGTCGAAAATTCATCTGATTGGTTGAAAATTTAACAACTTTGTTTAAAATTATTTTTTTTTGTACAAAATTATTTATCTTTATCTGAAAATGTAACTATTATATGATTGATTACAAATTAATCGTATATATTGGTTATGTTGGAAAATCGTTTTTTTTTATAGAACATTAATCTTCTTGGTCAAAAATTCACCTTTTTCCTTGAAAATTTAACAATTTTGTTGAAAATTTGTTTGTTTTTTCTTGTTCAATTCAATTTTTAGCACAGTTTTTATCTGGAAATTGTACTATTCCATTTTTGGTTGAAACTTTATCCTGTACATTGTATTAGTTAAAACACCAATTATTTGATAGAAAATTAATTTATTTTGTTGAAAAGTAAACTTTTGGGTTGAAAATTGATTTTTCAAATTTGTATAGTTTTTAATAGTTGTTTATAATGGCTTGTCCCAGATCTGAATTATATTTTTTTTCAAAAAATCTCTGATCCAATTCAGAAATACATGCAATTGCTTTGAAAAATTTCCTGTTCCAATACGAAATTACCGTTTTAAAATTGTTATGACTTTAACGTTTTAGAGATTTCTGGTTAAAAAATACAAATTACGCTATTAATTTTAAGGTTCAAAATGACAATAATTCAAAAAAAATTTAGTTCGTAACATTAAAAATTGAACGATTAAATTATTTTTTTAACTAAAAACTTTTTAAAATAAAAGTTACATTGTTTTTATTTTAAGTTGTTCCAGATTAATATTTTTGCATTGTTATTTAGAGATAAAAATTTTAGTTTGCCAATTGAAAATGTTAGGAATTAACTTACTATCAAAATAATTGAATTTTCAACTAAAAAAAAAGAGAATAAGAAATTTCCAACAAAATAATTACATTTTTAACTAAAATGATAAATCTTCAACAAAAAAAGTTTGAATTTTTAATTAAAAACTGTTGAACTCATCCAAAAAGATATTAATTTTACACAAGAGTTGACTTTTCAGTCAATAAGGATTTTTTTTAAATTGTTGAATTTCAAAGACAAAAAGATTATTTTTTTAGAAAACAGTGTAAACTTATTTTTAAGCGGAATACTTCAAGGACTTCTGGTTAAAAAATATAAACTTACTTTCAATGCTTTGAATTGAAGAATGAATAAATACATTTTTTAATGTTAAAGACTGAATCATTTTGATCAATACAAATGGATTAATTGCAGTTCTTTTTTAATTGGAAACTTTATAAGTTATAAATTGAATTCGTGTATTTTAAGTCGCTTTATATTATTCATTTTTAAATTTTTATTTATAAATCCAAACACAAAAGTCTTATATACGAATTGACAATTTTGAAAATCCAACAGTGTAACAAAACAGTTTCATTTTCAACTAAAAAAAAACGAAGTTTCAATCAAATCCTTAAATTTTTAACGAAGGAGATAAATTTTCATTTAAAATTATGAATCTTCAACAAAAAAAGGCTTACATTTTTTTATTAAAAACTGTTGAACTCATCCAAACGGAAAAATTTTTCACAAAACAGTTGAGTTTTCAGTCTTTAACTAAAATGATGAATCTTCAAAAAAAAATCTAATTAACACAATAAATAAATTTTCAACCCAAAAGTTTACTTGTCAACAAAATAAACTAATTTTCTATCAAATAATTGGTGTTTTAATTAATACAATGTACATGATAAAGTTTCAACTAAAAATGGAATAGTACAATTTCCAGATAAAAACTGTGCTAAAAAATTGAATTGAACAAGAAAAAAAAAACAAATTTTCAAGGGAAAAGGTGAATTTTTGACCAAGAAGATTCATGTTCTATAAAAAAACGATTTTCCAACTTAACAAATATGTACGATTAATTTGTAATCAATCATATAATAGTTACATTTTCAGATAAAGATAAATAATTTTGAACAAAAAAAATTAATTTTCAAACAAAGCTGTTAAATTTTCAACCAATCAGATGAATTTTCGAGTAAGAAAATTGATGATCTACAAAAAAAGACAAATCTTAAACAATATACATGAATTTTTAAAGAAATTACTTAATTTTAAAGTAAAAATGACGAATTATCTACAAAAAGTTGAATTTCTTAATCGAAAAATATGAGCTTTTAATGAAAGAGTTAAACTTTCAACCAAATAGTTAAATTTTCAACCATAATTAAAAAACCTTGCTAAGAAAACGTTTTTTTTTACAAATTAGTTCAACTGTTAGTGAAATAATCGACTTTTAAACTCAAGGAGATGTACAGTTGATATTTTAACCAAACAATTGCATTTTCGACCAAAAATGATACATTTTCAACCAAAAAGATTAAATTTCTATTAAACAAGGTCAATTTCCAACAAAAAACATGAACTTTCAACGAAATTATTTAATTTTAAAAACAAAAAGAGTATTTCCACCAAAAACTTATAATTTTAATTTTTAACGATATATTTGCATTTACAACAGAACGACTTACAACCAAAAAATATTTATAGTTGATAATTCAACCGAAAAATGTAATTTTTAATCAAAAAGTATAAATTTTCTATAAAAAAATTTAATTTCTGCAAAGAAAGACGACCTTTTAACAAAACACATTTCTTAACCAAAAATGGTATTGATTAATTGTCAGTATCGAAAATGTATTTTCAATGAAAGAGATGAACCTTCAAATAAAAAATAAATAAAAAAATTTTTTAAAGTAGTTAAACTTTTGATATTTATATAATTCATATTTTATACATGAAATAACATAACCTCAATATATACGCATATCAAGAGGCGCGCGATTTATTCAAATCATGAGAATCGTGAGCATCGAAATCTGAAAATATTAAAATCCCAATCTCCTGAATTTATTTCAAAGCAGTTAGCAGATAGATATATAAATAGAATTGCCGAAGTGCTCCGACCGGCAATCGTGCACCTTCGAGTTTTCAAATTCAGAAGAGGAGAAATGGGTTGCGCGCGCACCTCAGTCATTTACAGCGTCTCCTACTATATTCGCACGGACATAGCCCTGTCATAGTATGGCACCACATCTCGTTTCAGTTCTGGGATCACTGCGTCAAGCGACAGTCTACTAGCAGCAGCTTCTGAAAGTGGAGGTTAAAAATCGTGGGGTTTTTAAGACCCAGTGTGCACTTAGAGAGTGAAGAAGTAATTTTGAAGCAAATTTTATTGTTGAAATTTCATTGATTTTTGTTTACTTTATAACGTAAGTATATAATATAAATTGAAATAATTATTTTTATATTATTTCATACTTTTTTCTTTGTATATGGCTTATAACTTATGGCAGCGCGTCATGCGATAGCAGACTGTGGATGTGTTGAATAAAATATAATTGTTAAAATACAGTTATATATGTCTCTTTTTCAAATTATTGTATTTTTATAGTATTGCATATCAAAGATTCTCAATTTTTAAAATAATAAATCGATTCAAAAACGAAAAATCTGATTCATAATTTTATCATGAAATTGAGTTTTCAACTGTGCAAATAAATAAATTTTTTGAAAGCACCCATGTTGCGATATTTCTTTTATGAAAGTACACTATTTTAAAAGTATAGTCATAAATTTTCAGGTTGAAATAGTTAATATTACGTGAGCTATGAATTTTTAAGTAAAAAACCCATTTTTTCACTTTCTTTCAATAATTTTTTTAACAAACTTAAAATAAATAAATGGCTATAAAATCAACTTCACCTTATAAAAGATACCTTAAACTATATAAGATAATTTTATTGTGACAAAATATTTAATAGCAGTTAAACAATACATGATTATATACGCTGGGGTGTTGAACACCCACGATGCACTTTACCATGATTTCTACCATGTATGCACTTTGAGGGTTAAGTCTTTTTCACGTTTTTCAGGTCAGAAATCAAGCTTTTATAGTTCTCCTTTTTTACGTTCTCATCATTTATGATTGAGAAAGTAGTAGAATTGTCGGAAATTTGACATCACACTTTTTGAACGGATCTCCACGTTTCGAGACCCCCTGAATCCGAAAATCAGGTTTTTCGGATGGTGTCTGTCTTTCTGCCTGTCTGTCCGTCCGTCCTTCCGTCCTTAAACACGATAACTCTCGAAAAAATTAAAAAATCAAATTCATCTTTGGCACACTTTTTTTAGGTCCTAAATGAAAGAACGAGTTCGTGAATTAGCCATTTTTGATAAAAATTCAAAAAGTGAGCGCATTTTGAAAATTTTGTAGACAACTTTTTTCTGAATTTGAAAATTCTATGCATAGGCGTTTATAGTATTAAAAAGAACAAACAATTTATCCTTATGACTTTTTTCGATAAAAAGAAAATTCTCAGAGTTATAGCGTTTTCAAAATTTTTTTAATCAACCGAAAATCAAAATTTGAAGCCGAAAATCACACGATTTAAAAAAAAAACAAGAAAAGAAAAACTTTTTTTTTTAAAAGCCCTACAAAATTATCATAACTTATTTTTGGATTTTCTTCAAAAATCGAAAATTCAAATTTTTATTGCACAAAAAATAATAGAAAATCAAAAATTCCATTTTGTGAACAAACTATGCAGGATATAAAAAAAGATGAATTACCAAAAATGGTTATCCCAAAAAAGATCTACAATTTCGTGAAGAATCACTTCTTGATAGGACGCGTATTTTTTGTTTTATTCGTGAAAAATAAGGTTGAAAAAAAAATTTTTTTTAATGTGTGGAAAAACGACGAAAGTTACGAGAAAAAAATCCAACAAAACCTGTTTACAAATGTCTGTCGGAAATCGAGCGCGCAGCACGAGTGTCACGATGAGAATGTGCACCTCAAAGCCTACAGAGCTTTGAGAAACTTAATCTTTGACTATATTTAATTAAGTAGACAATTCAGAATATGAAGAAGCATATAAATACTGCCATCTAAAAGAGATCTTTTTGATAAAGTTTTTTTCAAGCATTCCAAATGCAAAGAATAAATATCCGAGCGCGAAGCGCGAGTCAACCTATTATCGAGCGCGAATGAGAGCGATGAGAATGTGCCCGCGTAGAGTGAAGATTTTTTTAAATCAAAGAATCAGATAACCGTTGGTTATACATGTAAAAGAAGAAACATGAAATTTTCTATCGGCCAACAATTTCTAAAGAATGAACAATCCTTGACATTTTTGGAATCGTTGTGAAAATTTTTTAATCTTTGTGAATTCTTTGCATTTTTTTTAATCTCCGTAAGTTTTTGTAAAATCTTTGAAATCCTTGATTTTCTTAATTTTTGTGAAATATTTCGAAATCTTTGACATATTTGTGAAATCTTTCATCAACCTTTGTTTGTAAAAACTTTTGTGTTCGCTTGAAATCATTGAACCGAACGCGTCCTCGGGTGCGGATGGAGTATCCCTGTACCAAGGGTTTCTGCTGAATATGGTTACAAAAATAAATAGGCTGTCGCGGACAAATGTTCAGGGGTGGTCCCGAAGGAATTAACCCCCAAGCGGAGGTGTGAAACCCGTGCCGAAAGCTGAATGGCATCTGGGTGAGGAGTCTTGAACGGTGACTCTGGGATAGCGGGCGACCTCTCAGAGTACGCAGCCTTATCCTTGCATTCGGGGCTCTACCCTACTGCAAATACCTATATAGGTGCCTGTAAAGGTCCCTAATATGATTCTATATAATCATCCTATAAGTGACCTATATAGGATCCTATATGGAATTTCTTCAATCGCTTGCGTTTGACGTCTTTCTATGAGGTGATTTCGTAGACAGTCGTCAAACGCAAGCGATTGAAGAAATACTTTCACTCGCAAGAGATCTGACAAAGTTGATCTCTACCATGTATAATCCCAAAAAGGAATTGGGTGAGATAAGCAGCTCTCTGACTCTCCAAGCGGAAATACTCCACTCTAGCATCTCCAAATGGGACAATAGAGAGAGAGAGAAAGTGCTTGAAGGTGAAAACGACAAACTCCGCAGGCAACTTCGGACTATGGAAGTTAAATCACAGACAGAGAAGGAGGATTTACTTTGTCAAATACAAATCCTACAAGCAGAACAGAATCCCACTAGTAAATGTGAGCAATGTTTGAAAGCACAGAAGCTACAGGCACGCATAAGGGAGCTAAAACAAGAGGAAACTTTCGAGTGCTTCTAAAAAATAACAGAAAAAGACTGGGAGGAAAATGTTTTTCAAAAAGCTAAGTTTAAGCAAGGCCATATATGGGAAGCTCAACATGAGTCAGACATTATTTTGCCTTGTAAAGTAAGTCTT
>NC_046657.1:18723547-18724882 GCF_010883055.1 Belonocnema kinseyi | reverse complement strand
CATGCAGGCGTTGCAGACTCTTCGTGCTACGTTCGAGAATCCCTCGGCTGATGTTGTGATAGAGTCTGCTATTATTCCTTCTAGGGCTCGCCGTTTCTCTTCGATATTGATTTTCTTCGTATTCCATCCTCTGTCTGCTTTACTTTTACATAGATCACGCGATTTATCTTTGATCAAAAAGGTGATGTAATTATGATCACTGAGGGATTCATTTTCGGTAACTTCCCAGTCAGATATTTGACTTGCAATACTTTCTGTAGCGAGCGTTATCTCAAGGATCGATCCGTAGTTGAATCTTACGAATGTTGGCTTTTCTCCCACGTTACTTACAATGAGATCGAGTTGGGCTATCCATTCAGTAACCACTTCTCCTCTCTTATCTGTGTAGGTCATACCCCATTGTGGAGATTTAGCATTAAAGTCGCCCACGATTATTGCCTCTTTCGACCTAGCTCTAATTTGGCTATTTGGCTACTTAATTGTTCTAGGTACTCCGACAGTTCCTCAGTATTCCTATTCGGTGAGGCGTAGCAGCTATGCAGTGTGAAGGATTTCATAGCAACCCAGCAGAAGCTTTTGCCGCTTCCCTGGGCGCCTATGACCATATTTCCATTCAATATCTTGATGGCTGTATCTATTTCGTCATCATATGTCCAATCATTTCTGCCTTCTATGGCTTTTTATGAGGCTCGCATAGTACTAGTACTTGGGCTTCCATGTCTTTAGCGGTAGCTAGAGCCAAGTCGACGGCAGGGTGACTTCTATTGGTGTTTATTTGTAGAATTCTCATTTCTACTCGTATGCAGCGATGGTGACTCCGTCCTCTTTCCTTCTTCCTTGCGGCCTCCATGCCTATTTGTTTGATGTCCCTCTTGTAGGGCTCTAACCTCAAAATCTTCTATTTTGACATCAATTGCTTTCGACACTGCTTCTCTTATTTCATCGGCAGTTGTTACGTCGTCCATTCCCCTGATGCGGAGAACTTTCTTTCTCCTCAGGAGAGATGTAGAAGCTGAGGGGACTTTCTCTGTGATTTCTTTTTTGAGCGCCTCCGCCTTATTGCCAGTATCCTAGACCATCAGTAGAAGATCACCATTTTTGGTTCTTCGTATGCCTTTTACGTTCACCCCGACATCTGTGGGGTTAACGTTTCGCTTTACCGTTTTCAATATATCGGCGTAGTTTTTGTTTTCTATTTTCACTAGAAGGGCATCTTGTTTTGGTCTCTTTATCCGTGTTGAGATTCTTGGCGCAGGGTCTGTATCATTATTCTCTTTAGCTTGTGTCTCTCGGATGTCTCCTACTCTTCTGCCTGGCTTCTTGTTAAAAGGTCTA
>NC_046657.1:18719543-18723447 GCF_010883055.1 Belonocnema kinseyi | reverse complement strand
CTTTGGAACAATTTAATAGAGAGCCAGAAAGATCTGCAGAAAACCATAAAGGTTGCAAAGAAAGGAGGCTGGTCTGTTATATGTGACGAAGTAGATAACGACGTATGGGGTAAGGGGTACCAAAACGTTAAAAAAAGACTTCAGGGATACCCAGCCAAGCCTAAACTGACCATGGAAGCCACAGAAGAGGTGGTAGAACACCTATTTCCAACACATGAACCAGTGCAGTTTATCCAAAGTGAGATTCTCAATGTTCAATTCTTCACGGAGGATGAACTGAGGTTAGCCAGTTCTAAAATAAAAAGCAATAAAGCACCAGGCCCTGGATACATCCCACCAGAAATGATCAAGCAAATTGCGGAAGGCTTACCAAAATACGTCCTCTATACGTACAATAGGTTGGCTGCAGTAGGCAAATTTCCTGAAATATGGAAAAGGTCAAAGCTTGTTCTCCTAAGGAAAGGAAACAAGCCAATTGGAAACCCTAGCTCGTTTAGACCGATTTGCCTGCTAGATGCCGAGCTTTTGATACTATACGAGCTTTTGATACTGGGAAGACTTAAGAACGATCTCGAACGTACCGGTGGCCTTATGAAGAACCAATACGGGTTTAGAGAAGGCCATCAAACCGTAGATGCTACCAGGGCGGTATTAAAGAAAGCAAAAGAGGCAGCTGCTTATTCAAAAGCATGCAGACGCTTATGTGCCTTAATCACACTAGACGTGAAAAATGCCTTCAACAGTGCATCTTGGCAAGTCATTCTTGATAGCCTAAGAAGAAGGGGCATAGATGAAGCACTAACAGGCCTAATAGCATCATACTTCTCAGAGCGGACCATAATGTATGAGGCTGAAGGAAAGACAAAGAAAAACAATGTTAACAGCGGGGTTCCTCAAGGATCTGTTCTAGACCCAACCCTCTGGAACATTCAATACGATGATGTCTTGAAACTAGAACTACCAGAAAGAGTCTATCTAGTCCGTTTTGCCGATGACATAGCCATGGTAATAATAGCAAAGAATGAAAATCTGCTAATGACTGCTGCGAAGACGGCGATACTTAGAATCGTAGAATGTATGGAGAAAAAGAAACTCCAGTTAGCACCCGAAAAAACAGAGGCAATACTCCTAACAACTAAAAGAAAGATTAGTCCAATTTCCTTTAACGTTCAGGAAGTTGATATATACCCGCAAAAATCTCTAAAACACTTAGGAGTGTGGCTTGACACAAAACTTACTTATAAAGAGCGCATCGATAAAACAGTCGAAAAAGCGGAAAAAACCATGACAGCCCTGGCAAGTCTCATGCCCAATACAAGGGGTCCGAGTGCTTCCAAAAGAAAAGTTCTTGTGAGTGTGGTACATTCACAATTGCTCTACGAAGCTCCTATCTGGCATAAAGCAATCGAAAACAACTAACTTTCAAGGAAGCTGTACAGAATACAGAAAGTCATGGAGATAAGGGTGTGCAGTGGGTATCGCACTATTTCAGCGGAAGGGGCCGGCGTAATCGCGCAAATTCCTCCAATCGAGTTTCTAGTTAAAGAAAGAAAAGAGAAGTACGATGGCGCAGACCCAAAGCATTGTGCAGAGAACCTGATGCGAAGATGGCAGGAAAGGTGGACTAATGGGAAACATGGACGCTGGACTTGTCGACTGATACCGGATATTAGAATATGGCTTAACCGAAAACATGGGGAAGTGAACTACTACCTGACGCAGGCACTCTCAGGCCATGGCTGCTTTATGGCGTACCTATACAAGAGGAAAAAATTGGACACGGACAAATGTCACTATTGTGACGACACGGACGATGTAGCGCACACCTTATTCTCATGCCTAAGGTGGGAAGAGGCTAGACAAAGTTTTAAATACCAGACAAGTAAAAATTTTACGCCAGAAAATATGATGACGACACTATTAGAATCGACTGAGGTGTGGACAATAACACAAGATACTATACAGACTATAATTCGGACGAAAGAGAAAGAGCATAGAGAATTGAGAGAACTTAGAGAAGACTAAATAATAAAGACAACACTCGCATTGAAGTAATGCTGACGCGGTTTTCGATGCGAAGTGGGTAGGAAAGGAGTTATGGTTTTAGTGGGTAGGTGCCTTTTGGTAAGTCCCACACTCACCTTCGTTCCTTGTGGGCTATGCGCCCATGTGTGCATCTCTCGTGTATGTATATTATGTATATACACGTGATGTGCATATATTGGGCTCGTGGTCCCCAAGGTTCGAATGTGGTTAGTGCATGAGCATTTTACCGTTTTTACTCCTCTAACAAAAAAAATATATGGGGTTACCTATAAAGGTCAGTATAGGTGCCACCTATAGGAAATGAAACTGCTTCCTGCATAGGATCCTTTATAGAATCCTAAATGATTCTATGGTAAGGGTATGGGTTCCTTCTTCCTAGGTTAGAATCCATATAAAAACCTATACAGGTTCCTGCTATTAGAAAACCGCCTAGTCGAAAATAACTTCTGCGCAGCTGTATCTGCTATAGGAAACTACTGCGCAACACTTCTGGTTCATCATCTGTCCTATATAGGTCACTAATAGGATTTTATATAGTATCCTATGCCGGAAGCTGTTTCGTTTCTTATAGGTGGCTGACTGACCTATATAGGTGATCGTACATAGGATCCGATATAGGTCATTTATAGGATCCTTATATAGAATCCTATTAGTGACCTATATAGGTATTTGCAGTAGGGTACAAGGATGGGCGAACCCCTTTCCCTAGCTTCTCGTGGGAACAACAATGAAAACACCAAACATAGTTGTAGTAAGTGAGGTTCAAAACAACAGAATGCGCAGGGTTCCCGACAATGGGTCGGCCAACAATGCCGACCAATCTAGAGCTGGGGGAGCCAATGAAAATGGATTCAATGCGATGGATCGGCAGGATCTCGCGACCTTTGGGTGGACGGAGCGACTGAATCACGACTTGCTAGAGTGCTACGATGCGAGTGTGGCCCCTGAACGGGGTTACATGGCACTGCTGCATGTTCTGTGGTGCGAGAACCACCCGGAGCTATCGCACTTTTCGCAGCAACGTCTGCGAAACCATGCTGAACTACTCCGTAAAAGGGGCTATGTAAGCGAAACGCCTACGCTACCACAGCTAGAACAAGCCGGCAACAGAGAAAGAAAGGCGACACTAAGACCAACCGCGGGCAGGCATCCAATAGATGAAGAGCGATTCTTTACGACCCGGAGAAACATCAACACAAAGGTTTCTCTCAAGCCTAAAGATCTGGTTGAAATGGATGACGAGCTTCGTGGACATTTTTCCGGCGAACGCGACCTCTGGGCTATCAATTATTGTGTGTACAATGCAGCGAGAGCTTTAGCCGATGCGAACCGTAAAACAAAACCAACGGTTGATCATAAGACCAAAAGACGAATGCATCAACTTGCCATAAAGATAGGCTGGGCAAGACAGTACGCGTCCTGTATTCAGTGTGTGATTGACTATATCACATCTGGTAGGAATTTTACCCCCAAGGTTCGAAAGTTTGCGCGCGAACTCCGAAACCGTTATCACACATTTAAGAAGTCAAAGCTGCTGACCATCAGGCAGCATATTGTTGAGAGAATACGGATACTATCTGACGCTAAGAAAAGTCTAGAGCTGAGGGAGAGGTGGGTCAGAGAAAATCAACAGTTTCTCTCTGACGCATCTCGACTATTCCAAGACCCTCCAGTTACTGTCGAACACCCACCCAAACCAGAGGAGGTCGAAGTACTTTGGAGAGAGGTCTACGAAGTTCAGCATAGACTGGACAAGGACTCAGAAAATATAAATGGCTTCAAGGAGTTATGTGTTGCCCTCATAACACCTGATAAAGAATGCCCACCCATCACTACCGAGGAGGTGAAAAAAGTATTA
>NC_046657.1:18697149-18719443 GCF_010883055.1 Belonocnema kinseyi | reverse complement strand
TGTCTGAACACACTTTATAAGATATTTACAGCTATCCTAAATGATAGGATTGTTCGGGCAATTGAACCTGTGTGGCAAGAAATGTATGAACAACGAGGCTCAGAGAAAGGCGTAGCCGGATGTTGGGAGAACCTGCTTATCGATAGATGTGTCTGCAAAGATGCAGCAAAGAGCAACTGCAGCTAGCTCTGGGGATTGTCGAACGATATACTAAGGAAATTGGAATGGAATTTGGGTTAGAAAAATGCGCCAAGGCTTATTTGAAGCGAGGAAAACTTAATGGCATCCCTGAAGATCCTGAGCTCGTTGATAGAAGCGTCATACGACACCTTTGCGCTAGAGAGACTTATACATATCTGGGCGTGCCACAGAGCCGCATTCAGGATGTGGCATCTATAAAGGATACTCTCCGAAGCAGATACAAACGTCTCATCCGATAGATTTGGTCTTCGGAACTGTCGGCGAGGAACAAAGTATCTGCAACGAACATGCTTGCCGTCCCGGTACTACTCTATTCATTTGGAGTAATTCCATGGACGAAGAACGAGCTCAGATCCCTTGACAACGGGACAAGAAAGGTTATGCACATGCACAAAAGCATTCATCTTAAGTTTTCCGTTCCGCGACTGTATATCTAACGCCGTCAAAAGGGTCGCGGAATATTGAGCCTTGAATGTCTTCACAACAGGATTATTCTAGGTACAGCACATAGAGTTGCAAATGGAAGAGACCCTCTTCTTAAAATGGTCAGGAATCACGAAGAAGTGGGCAAAGGAGCGTTTCTGTACAAATCAGCGGAGGAGGCTGCTGAAACACTCGGACTTGACTTCAGTATTAGGGGTGAGCAAAATGCATCAAATCTTATCTATCTCGAGTACTCACTCCCGAAAGCCCGGATTAAGAAAGCACTAGAGAAAAACTATCGTGCACAGCTCCTCGATAAGAGGATGCACGGTATCTTCCACAGAAATGTGAAGGATCAGTCAATGTCTTGTGAGCTAACGTTTGCTTTCCTTAAATCGCCCGGATTGAAGTCTGGTACGGAGGGTTTCATCTTTGCATTCCAAGAAGGTGTCATTTCCATCTTAACATACCGTCGCCACATTTTGAGCCAAGACATTCCCGATGATAGCTGCAGGGCGTGCCATGCACACCCCGAACATTTAGCTCACATACTATCTAGTTGTCCAACTCACGCGGGAACGACCTACATTCAAAGGCAAAATGCGGCACTAAGAGTGCTTTATTACCATCTCTGTCACTCTTACGGCATTAATCTTAATATCGCTCCTCTAAATGCTCCTAGGGAAATTGAGTCAATTGTCGAGAGTGGGAAGTGCCGCATATACTGGAACCTTATATTCTCGACAATTATTTCTGTTGCTCACTCGAGGCCTGACATGGTTCTTCTTAACTTCGAGAAGCGAACCATGTTCGTTATCGAATTTTCGGCACCAGCTGACAGAAAATCATAACCAAGGAGAATGAAAAGAAAGAGAGGTATCGAGACCTTATAAGGGAGTTGCAACGATTGTACCCGGAATATTCTGTTAAACTAATCGTCCTTATCATCGGCGCTCTTGGAGGTGCCAAGCTTTCACATGCTAATGGCCTAAAAAGCATCCCTGCGTGTCAACAATATGCTAAGACACTTGAGGGAAAAATGCAGAAGGTGGTTGTCCTTGGGTCACTCCGTGTTCTTAGGGTGCACGAGGCTTTTGCTGGATCGTCGTATTGATTCCTTTACAGACTGTAACCACCTATCTCACGGTCGTGAGACGTAGTTGTGGCTGAAATTTTACTGCGATTTCGCTGGGAGCAGGTGCAATTTTCCATATTAGCACCCGCTCCCGGCTAACTTGATTCTAAGGCTGGCGTCTGTTCCCCGTTTACAAAATAAAACCTTTAAATTGATTAGGAATTATTCTGATGCGTTTTGTCAACTCTCTTTCTTATCTTTGCTTAACCGAAGTAATATTTTCTTCTTCCGAAGCTGCTCCATCAATTACTTGCTCAGATTCATTTTATTGATTCGGCTTTGCAGGCTCTGCGCGCTTCAAGCTCTTGACCTGAACTTCGTTGTCGCTCTCAGAATCTTCTTCGTCGTCTAAGTCTTCTTGACCTGTTCACCATGATTTTAATTAAGACGCATGGACAGTAGCTGCATACGTACGTCCTGCTACTTTGTGCTTAAGTTGCGCGATATTGTATGTGTCGTGTCCCAAGGATTCCGTTACCATCATCGGACCCCTAAATTTAGGCTGAAGCTTGATTGAATTCCGACTACTTTCGACTGCTCGCCTCAGGACAACAACTTCTCCTGGCTGATATTCTTCGTAGAAACTTCGCTTCTTATCTTCCCGCTCTTTCATTTTTAATTGCTCTTGGAGAATCCTGGATCGCACTTCATCCTGAATCTGGTTCACTGATTCATCTGGGTCCGTTTCGACTTCGGCTCCAAGGTTGCTGAAACGGCCTTCGTCGTATCGTGTTTGATAACCGTGTAATGTCTCAAATGGACTACGCCCGGTAGTCTTTGATCGTGCAAGTTTAAGATGACGTTCCATCGCCGTTATCTTCTCGGCTCATCGATTTTCTTGACCTTCAGCGAATGTTGACTGAAGTATTGGGACCAATATCCGGTTGACTCTCTCTACCATCCCGTTCGCCTGAGGATGTCTTGGTGAATTTAATGTATGTCTATCTCCATATTTGTTGCAGAAATCTACAGACCTTCGCTGTAAATGCAGTCCCGCGATCCGTGATTAGTCTTTTAGGAACTCCCCACTGTCGGAAAATTGGTTCGAGAGCCTTTACAACTCCTATCGCCGTTGTGTCTCTGACGGGTCTCAACAGTGTACTTCTCCCGCGTCGACTCTTAATAAATGGCCCCAAATGATCAGCATGGACCACTTCGAACGGCCTTGAACCAGCTGGAATTGGATTTGATTTGCCTGGCTTCTTTCCAGCCGGGCACTTCGTCAGGACACAATCTGGACACATAGTAGTATGTCTTCTCACATACCGTTCCGTTCCAGGAAACCAATAGTGTCTCTTGATTTTCCCCACCGTTCCATCCACCGCAAAATGATCCCGTAGATCGTGATACCTTACCACTATAGACCCAATGGGCACAAAATTTGGCAACGTCTTTACGACATCGTGACGACATATTTACGACAACTTTAAGACATCCTATGTCCATGTTGTTAAGGCGCCTTTACGATATCGTAGG
The DNA here is from genome assembly GCF_010883055.1 of Belonocnema kinseyi. NCBI lineage: Eukaryota > Metazoa > Arthropoda > Insecta > Hymenoptera > Cynipidae > Belonocnema > Belonocnema kinseyi. The sequence continues at coordinate 18,716,208 of NC_046657.1, read as the reverse complement.
TTTGTCGTATGATCTGACGATGTCTTTACGATGTCGTAAAGACACTGTAACGACAATGACATAGGATGTCATAAAGTTTTCGTAAAGATGTCGTAACGATGTCGTAAAGACGTCGCCATATTTTGTGCCCACTGAGGACTTTATCATGGATTTTGGTACAACTATCCGCCAACGTTCGGTTTCAACCATTTCCGACTTCCCCGTTTGAGTCCCTTTTCGTCCTCTCCTTTTTTTTTTAATTTCCCTCTCCCTGCGGTAAATCAATTATTGCTCCAACTTGAATCCATCCGCCCGTTCCTTTTCTTCTTTGGATCGTTCATCCTCTTCCTTCGTTAGTATTCTGACTAATTCGCTAAGCTTTGGATAGGATTTTTGCATAGCCAATCCATATTTTTCTTCAGACATCGCAATGAATACCATGCGACGGTCTAGCACCTCCACCCAAGTATCTGTAGGATATCCCACCGGGGCTCGACTGATAGCGTCGGCATGTGCATCTTCGATCCTGGCCTATGGCCCACCGTAAACCTATATTCTTGAATCAACTCCGACCATCTGGATATTTTCGGATTTTTAGTTCTATTGGCATTCATATATACGAGCGCCTGGCAATCTGTCACCAGAGTAACATCAATATCTACCAAAAATGATGGCAAACGATCAATGGCCAAACTACTGTCATGAATTCTAATTTTTTTGAGTGGTACATTCTTTCAGCCGGTGTTGTTTGTTTACTTACCGCATGCACGAGATGGAACAAACCATCTAGGCCTTTCTGCATGAGAAGTCCGCTCAGCATATTGGCACAAAACGCTTAAAAATACTGTGAGGCCAAGGAATCGACAGATGTCATGCACATTTTGTGGAATTGGGAAGTTACGAATCGCTTCTAACTTCTCTAATCCCGGTCGAATTCCTTCGGCTGAAATTCGATATCCAGGATATTCGACCTCCAATGCCCCAAATAAGCATTCCGCTGGATTTAAAGTGAGACCAGCTTTCTCTAGTGCCTCCAACAACTTGTCTAATCGTTCTATTAGGTCATCAAAGTTTTTTGCCAGAATTATGATAACGTCGACATAAGCCAACGCCACCTTGTTCTTCAGTTCACCTAATGCCTTACTGATCAAACGGCCAAATTCGTAAGGTGGATTCTCCTTTTCTCTAATCTCCATTTATGTAAGGGTTGTGCATTCAATCTCTTCCATGTTTATCGATAAGGCTCTTCTGTGTTTATTCGCCAACTCCAAAATTTGACTCCGATGCTCGCCGGACAGCTTACTTCCGAACTTCAGGTCGTTCCTTCAGAGGTTCTCACTCCGGTTTAATCTGGGGCAGTTTATCAACATTCTCTATATCCTTTAGTAATCGATTTTCTTTCTTGATTGATTCGTCCTTTTTACCGTAATTCGCCATTAATACATCCATGTATTCAAATTCTGAAAGAGTAGGTACAAACATGGCGGTTTTTGGAAATATGAGACGATCCGCGACTACGTCCGTTTCGTTAATTGCAGTTTCGTTCACCGCTTCCATTGGTAACTCTTTTAAGAGTATTGGTTTTCTCCAAAACCAAATTTGGCCTTCCTCCGCCGTACTTCTGATTCCCGGTTGGTTCAACCAACTCCGCCCAATCATAAGACTACTTGGAATCACGCCATCAGACACTACGAATGTTGGAAATATCATCCCCTCCCCTCCATCAATTTCTAAAATTAAATCCACGACTCCCATTAACTCTCGAGGCCCACCGACAGCCCACAAAACTTAGTCATCTCCGTTTAATTCTATAATCACGAAACTGCAGTTTTTCGCTACTGAGTTACGAATAAGGCACACTGAACTGCCATTGTCGATATATCTGGTGATTAGATATCTTCTGTTGACCGTTACGTTCTTCAAGGTTGGCTTAGTAATAATTACTTCTGTAGTTCTTGTCTGCTTTTCCGTTGCAATTTCTTTCTGACCGTCAGGGCAAGACTAGCTAATGTGTCCTGGTTTTGGATATTTGTAGCAAAGCATTTTATTTCTCTCGAGGGGACAATCTCGAGAAAGGTGACCTGAAAAACCACAGTTGTAGCATCTTTCCTCGCGTTTATCCAAATTCCCTTTTGGATTTGCCTCAGTAAATTTTTCCGACCTTTCCTCTGGTTGGTTTACTTTTGGATTTTCTATTTCTAGTCGAGGTTTCTCTGCTTTCTCGTCCATTTTTCCCTTGACCGGTCTCTTCGCGGAATTTGCTCCCTCCATGCCTGTTAAATCGTCCAAAAATTCTTCTTCAGAGCCATGTCTGCGCGAACTCAATTGTAAATATAAATCCCGTGGCCATATTCCAGATAGGATTTGTTTCTTTGTCTCCACCGACAACAGCCTCCAAATATCCGACATAGAATGATCTCGAATAAAAATTCTTCGAAACCTGGTTTTAAATTCGTCCCATGATTTCATTAAATGACATTCTGCAGACTACCATTAACGAGCTGTATATGTTAAACCAGTGATCGCTGCCTTCAGTGTCGTCGGTGACTCACACCCAGAAAGTTTCGCCATGTCTTTAATATCCTCGAGCCAAATTTCTGCTACACGAGGTTTGCGCTTACCGCTAAATTCTTTGACCTTAAAAACTGTAGGCTGTACAAATCGATTTGTACTCTCAGATGTCGATTTCTGAGAATCAGTAGAAGCACCCATTAGCACCTTTAACAATGGAGGGTTTTCTAAAAGTAGTCTCGGGCTGTCAATCATTAACTCCGCTAATAAATCATTGACTGTTTTTTCCGGGTCACCACTATCCCGTCCTCTAGCTCGGTCGTCCTGATAAGTACCGAATCCGTGTCGCCGATTTCCGTAGTCCCTAACGTTGAACATGTTTTTGCTATGGTCTTGTCGATCAAGAAACTCGGGTGATCGAAATACGTTTCTTGAAGTACGACCTCCATTTGTGCATAAATAATTCCGAAATTCTGATTATTATTATTCAGTATCACTCCGTACGCCACTCGTTGCTGGTCTTGGCGCATGCGGGGATACGGTGTTGATTGCACTAAAAAATTGTTCAACACTTCGCTTCGATGTTGATTTTCTCGCCTCACCGCATCTTCCTTCCCAAGCCCGTAACTCAGCGAACTTCTATGCGCATTAAATTCAAAGTCTCTGCGTCCTTCTAAGTTATCTGCTCGCGATCATGTTTCAAAATCTAAATAGTTTGTAGACTGATAACGATTTCTATCAGCTAATGACCCACGTTCATTATTTTCATAGCCCGTCAAGAATTGTTCACGTTCACGTTCATATTGTTCCCACACACTTGCTGGTACCAACACGTATTGTGTTTCACAATTCGGTTTATAATTCGAATTCCGCGAATCGCTCCCTCGATCTCGGATCAAATCATCCGCTCTGTGTTAAAATTGATGTACTTGGCCGTGCTCCGCTCCTCCCTCATTTCTGACAGCAATGTCATTCCGAATTTCTTCACTTGCCTCCACCAAATGCGATTCGATAACGACCGCTATTTTGTCCATCGACACTCCCGGAAAAACTCGCGTTTTCGTAAAAATTCCCCTGATTACTCATTTTGATTGTATGTACCTCGACATTTAATAAAAGAAGCAAGATGTCCTTTTCATTTTGGCCTCACCACCAGCAGAATTCGCTGTTGCCCCTGATTTCACACGAGTCCGTCTGTAGTCCGCCGACTGAAACTTCTCGCCCCCTCCACATTCACAGCACAATCTTTTGTTCACCAAGTTCCATAAAGTCCACCAAAAATTCTCACAAGTCCATCTTAAGAAAATATTCAACACACCAAGTTGTCCATTTTTATGAGCGCAAAGTCTCCGCAAAATTTGGGGATATATCCCACTTCTGAATTAATAACAATTTAAACCAAATAAAGAACCAAAAATTCCGTTCAAGTTCAGTCGCCACGAGGTCTCCGGAATTCAAGTTCACGTAGTCAGGATTTTGAAATCTAATCAGTTAAAATAAAAACTCCAAAAGTCACAATCAAATAAAAGAATATAATTAAGAAATTTAAAATGGACCACCAGTCCTACAACTTTTAATTGCACCACATAAAAATGAGCCTCGTCGCCTGAACGCACGCCAGCAATCCTCGCCTCACGACCTCTCCTCATCTAACCTAACCTTTCTCTCTTCACACTCTATTACTACATAAATCATTGACCTACTATTTTAAATTTTTAGGGAATGAAACGCTAACACTTCTAAATATTTGTGACATCTTTTGTATTCACTTTAAACGATTTCAATATTTGACATCTGTGAAATATTTCGAAATCTCCTGAAACTGTTTGAAATCGTTTAAAATCTTTAAACTGTTTTAAAATATTGGACATCTCGCATACTATACCATTTTTAAATATTTCAAATACTTTCAATCTTTTAAAAGTTTAGAAATCCTTTTGAAATATTCGAAATCTTTGTGAAATCTTTTTTATTCACTTAAAATCATTAAGGTATTCGAAATCTTTGTGTAATGTTCAAAAATATTTTCAAATGTTTATAAAATCTTTGTGAAATATTTCTTAAATCTTTGTTGGTGACATTTTTTTTTCATTGAAATCTCTTGAAATTTCAAATTTGTTGAAACCTCTTGAAATCGTTTAAGATCTTTGAAATCTGGTGTAATATGCCCTTTTTGAAACCTTTGAAATTCTTGAAATCTTCTGAAATCCTTATGAATTCTTTGAAATACTTGTGAAATATTTTCTATTTATTTAAAATCATAAAAATATTTGAAATCTTTTAGAACCTTTTGTAATTATTTACAATCTTTCAAATGTTTTGGAAGTTTAAAAATCTTGTTGAAATATTCTACATCCTTGTAATTCTTTTTTAACCTTTTGAAATCTAGTGTATAATAAAGAACCGAGTGGTCAACCCTTCGAAAACTGTTTTAAAAGTAATACCAAAATTAAAATTCAATGTTATCATGAGAAATTTAAGAAGACTTTCAGGTTTTCGAGGGCGCTGAATAACATGGGATAAAATTAAAAAGAAGAGATAGGAATAATAGGAATGATAGGGATAGGAATGAACGAAAAAGATAAGTTGGAAGTCTTGAGTAAGGAGGATGATGATGAGGAGCCCGAGGAAGAGGAGGACGAGGAGGAGGAGGAGAAGGAGGAGGAGGAGGAAGAGGAAGAGAAGGAAAAAGCAGAGCGGCCTTTTTAATCGAAGAAAAAAATTCCCGGCAATTTCCCGGTTCTCAAAAATGTATCACGGGCAATAAAATTAACAAATTTGAACATTGGAGCTTAACATTTTTTCATTTTAAGTAATTAAAAATAAACTACAAATTAAAGCATTGAAAGTGGAACTCGCGAATTTTTAATTATTTAAAATTCATGTTTAAAAGTTTTTAAAATTGAAAAATGTTGTATTCAAATGCTCAATAATTTACACGTGTAAAATCGAAGTTAAGTATTAATACTTTTCAATTAAAATTTTTTTAATGACATACAGATGGACAGTAAATTTAGAATTGTTAACTCTTATAAATTATAGAATTTAAAGATTCAAATTCAGAACGAAAACTATAAATCTACGTTATCATTTTCACTGTTCTAAATTAAACGATCAAGAAATGGCCTTTACAATGTTTTAAATTATATTATTATAAGTAATTTTAAGATAGAAACATTAAAAATTGAAAAATTAAAATTTTTTGTCAAATTTGTTAAGAATTTGTAAATGTCTTTTAAAATGAATCGAATTTTTCTAGAATTTTTGGAAAATCCAGGAAATTAAAAAAAAAATTCTTTAAAATATTCCACATTTTCTTTTGGAAATTTGAAAAATCTTTTAAAATAATTTCAAATATTGTCTTAGAATAATTTTTCTAAATGAAAAATCACTTATCAATTTTCCTGGGAATCTTAAGAAAATATTTGCTTGTTCTTTTGAAGCCTTTCACAAATCTTAAAAATTTTCTAAATTTTTTATTTTAAAACTACCAGAACCTAAATTTTGTTTTAACTTAGGCTGAGGCTATTTTCACGGAAATTTGGGTATAAATACCCACATTTTGTCGATAAACACACATTTCTTTTAAATTATTTCAAATTTTTTCTACAAATAATAAGTTTACAATTATTATTTATACCTAGAAATTCAACAACTTTACTTACAACATAAACATTTTTCAAATAGAAAAATTATAATTTTAACGCTCAAGGTTTGAAGATCTTCGAAATTTTAAAGAATCAAGGCCATTCTTTTTCTTGATTAAAAAATTTTTAATTGAATGGGTTAAAAATGTAATATTTTTGACTGAAGCAATATTTCAAACTTATTAAAAGTTCAATTTCATTTTTAACGTTAAAATCTGGAAGTTCTTAAATTTGGAACGGATTTATAATTGTTTTGTCAAATCAATTATTATTCACTTTTTAATACTGAAAGTACAGATAGATTTTAAAATTAATTTACATATTTACATATTCATGAAGAGCTGGAAACAGATAATGAAAAGGAGGTATAAGAGGACAAAAGTTCGATGACATTAAAAATAAAATGTTTTAACATAGGGATATAAATAAAAGAAAAAGATAGGTTGGGTGTCTTGAATAAGAAGGAGGATAAGGAGGAGGAGGAAAAAATGGGGAGGAAAATAAGCCGAATTAAGAGGAAGAACAGGATGAGGAAAATGATGAGTGCAAGGAGGACAAAAGTTTTATAAGGCTCAAAATAAAATACTGTAATGTGATGCAAACGAAAAGCATAGGGATAGAAATAGAGAAAAGATAAGCTGGGTGTCTTGAACAAGAACAAAAAAGAGGATGATGAACAGGATGAGAAAAAAGAGGAGCATAAGGGGGAAGATATAGAGAAGGAAACGGATAATGAAAAGGAAGAGGATGACGATGATGAGATAGAGGAGGACAAAAGTTCAATGACATTAAAAATAAAATGTTAATGTGACCTAAATGAAAAGCATAGGGATAGGAATATAAAAAAAGATAAGTTAGGAGTTTTGAATAAGGAGGAGGATAAGGAGGAGGAAGAGGAAAAATAGAAGGATAAGGAGACGGAAAAGGACGAGGAAAATAATGAGGAAAAGGAGAAGAAAAGAGGTGAGGATAAGGAGGAGGAAAAAGAGGAAGAAAAGGAGGCGGATAAGGAGGAAGAACAGGATGAGGAAAAGGAAGATAAGGAGGAGAAAAAGGATGATGACAAGGAGGAGGAGTACAAAAGTTTGATAAGGCTAAAAATAAAATGTTTGAATGTGATCTAAACGAAAAGCATAGAGATATAAATAGAAAAAAAGATAATCTGGGTGCCATGAATCAGAAGGAGAAGGAGGAGGAAAAAAAAGAGGAGGAAAAGGAGGAAGAGCAGGAAGAGGATAAGGGGGAGTATAAGGAGGAGGAAAACGATGAGGACAAGGAGGAGGAGGACAAAAGTTTTATGAGGCTAAAAATGAAATGTTTTAATGTGATCTAAACGAAAATCATAGGGATAGATATAAGAAAAGATAAGCTAGCTGTTTTGAATAAGAAGGAGGAGGAGGAGGAGCCGATAGAGTAAATTTATGATCTCGATGAAAAGAAATGTATCATATGGCTTACCTGAATGGTGCGACCCCAGTAGGAAAATTGTGAGTTTCCGCCGTAAAAATAAGATGTTGCTTCATTTTTTCCAACTTAAAATTACTCGGAGCATGAGTTTCATTAGGACGAAGCCCAGTTACTTCAAATCCTTCTATCGCACTACTGTTGTCGCTAAATTTAATCACATTATTTTGATTCGATGTTGACTGTGTCTCTATAATCATATCAATAAGTGACTCCTTTTTCTCCTCTCCATCGATAATCATTCGTCCTTTGAAAAACCAATGACGACTGTGTTCACTATTTGACTGAGCCAAATCGAAACACTCCACACTCGTTGGATTTCTCTTCAGTTTAGATCGAAAGAGATCCGTATAGAAATCTAGATCCCAATTGTCGAAGGCCAAACCTTAGAAAAATTAAATCCGCTATATTTTTCGGAACTGAAAGATCTAAGAAAATAATTGATCAGAAGAGTTAAAGTTTTACCTAATTTTGAATTTACATCTTCTAAAGCTTTTCGACCTTTCGTCATTACATCGACCTCGAACCATTCTTCGGGGCGAAAACCGTGGTCGAAAGTTTCTATCGGGCTTAAATAACGACATTCTGTCATTCGATCATGCAAAGCGTTCACAATCTTTAAACAAAAATAATTAGAGCTAAGTTAAAAAAAAAGATTGTCGAGAGGTCAGAAAAGAAATGTCTCTTTCCTCGGCCCTTAAATTAAATATTTGTATGTGCATAACGCATGGATACAAAATAGGTTCTTACTTCATTTTCTGTGGTGTTGTCTACGACTGATTTAAGACGGACTAAATATCTCGTCGAAACTTCGATTCTTTTCACTTTATCTAAGTGCACAGACTTACAGATTGAGACTGCATTACTTGAAAATGGCGTTGAGAAATTTAGTCTGTAAATAAGTAAGAACCCCCAGATTAAATATGGAAAGTTTAATTAGACTAAAGTAAGCGCGCGATTTTTTTGGTCTTCCACAATTATAAATTGTTAAGTGTGAAATTAATATTTATACAAAATTTTTGTAATTTTTAGTATCTATTATTTATAATAATAGAAAAGCAAGAACAATATTTTTGGTCATTGATAAAAAATTATATATTAACATCGGAATTATTAGATATAATATTTTTGTACAATATATATACCAATATCTGAGGAAAAATATTTATGTAACAAATGCAAAATTATTAAAAGATTCTAACTCTTGTTCTTACTGTTATAATTGTTCATGCAAAACACGACTTTTTTGCGTGTAAAACCCGAATATAACTAAAGAAAAATTATTAATTTTGTTCTTATTATAACACGATTTTTCTTTAAAAACACGAATTTTTGTGTAAAACGCGAAAAAACAAAATGGTTGAACGTTATAAATCCTCTAGGAAATCTAATTTTTTGATTAAAAATATAACCGAAAATTGTCAAAAATTGTGAATCTTTTGTAAAATATATATATTTTTTTAAGCCAATTATTTCCAAACAAAAACACTAACAAATCCAAAATTATAAGGAGATTCTAAAGCTTGTTCTTTCATTATGATTTTTGTTGAAAACACCAATTTTTGTGTAACACGTGAATATAAACAAAAATGTTTAAAAGTTGTAACGCTTCTAGGACGTATAATTTGTTATTTAAAAATACTAATGTAAGATAAAAAACACTAGTAAAATCAAAAATTTTTTAAATATTCTAAATCTTCAAATCATAAAGATTTTTGTTTGAAAATATCAATTCTTAGTGTAAAACTTTAAGAAAAGATAAAATTGTGAAAAAATTGTGATGCTTTAAAATTAATATTTTTTTAATGAAAAAAGCCAAATATATCCAAACAAAAACACTAACAAATGCAAAGTTATTAAGAGATTCTAAACCTTGTTCTTATTTATATAATTTTTATAGAAAACACCAATTTTTGGGTGAAACGCGAATATAACCTAAAATGTTTCAAATTTGTTCAGCTTCTAGGAAGTCTAATTCTTTTATTTAAAATAATAATTTACGACAAAAACACTAATAAAATCTAAAAAAATATTCAAGATTCGAAAGCCTGTTCACATTTTTATGATTTTTGTTTTAAAATACTAATTTGTAGTGTAAAACGCTAACATAGCCTAAAATTGTCAAGAATTGTGAATATTCTTTAAAATAAACTGTTTTATTATTATTAAAAAAGCCACTTATTTCCTAAAAAAGACTGAAAAACACACAATTATTAAGAGATTCTAAATCTTATTCATATTAAAATCACTTTTGTTTGATAATACCATTTTTTTGGAAAACACAAACATAACCTAAAATGATTTCAAGTTTTAAATCTTCTGGATATCAGATTTTTTTATTGACTTATTTTTTAAATAAAAAATTACAACAATTTCCTACCAAAAACACTAATAAAATTCAAAAATTTTACAAGATTCTAAATATAATAATAACCTTTATTTGAATACCATTTTTTTTTTTGAACACGAACATAACCTAAAATGGTTAAAAGTTTTAAATATTCTGGACATCTAATTTTTTATTAAAAATACCGATTTCTGACGAAAAACACTAATTAAAAAAAATACCAATTTTTTGTGAAAACAATTTTTTTTCAAAAAATTGAAAATGGTCGTCCACGTCCATCAAAATTTTATTTCAAAGTCATAAAAAATCTACATTTTGTGTTAAATTTTTAAAAACATTTCTTAATCTTAAATTGCTTTAAACTTTTTGAAAAATTCTAAATATCTTTTACATTATTCAAATTTTTCATAGAAGTTTGAAAAAAATAATAAAAATTAAAAAAGTTTCCTTCAAATCTTGCAGATTTCTTTTTTCCACAATTTTCAATATTTTTGCTTTAAATATCATCTTAAAATAAATTACGATACATAAAAAATCATCAATAATTTTCTCAGAAATCATAACAAAATTATTTTGTTCTCTTGAAACGTTTTAAAATTTTTTTAAATCTTCTAAACTTTTTGTTTAGACCTTTTATAATCTATATTTTGTTTTAAATACATTAATATCTTACTAGCTTTGAAATTATTTTTGTTTTATATATTCAAAACTTTTAAATATAGCTTGCAACGTTATTCGATTTTTTTTTAAATTTTTTATTCTTGCAAAATTGAAAAATTGTGCTTTAAACTCTTCTACATTATTTTTCGAGAGTTTAGGAAATAATAACATATTTTTCAATCAATTTTTTTAATAAAACAGCAATTATAATTTTTGCTGGAATGCTAAAGAATGCATTATTTTAAAACCTTTCAAACCCTTAAAGTAATTCTAAATTATATTTTGAAAATGTGCATTTAGTTTACAATTTTCTGACAACTTTAACATTTTTTTATTATATTTGAATATTTTTAAAACTACAAAATATCTTTTGGAATCATTCCAAGTTTTTTTTTTTTTTTTTAATCATGCAAATTTTTTTTTAAATTGTCTGAAAATATTTCCGATCGTTTTTTGACACACATATTATATTAATATCTTCAAAGCGGTAAAATTTGTATTCTGTTAATCTTATGAAAATTATATTTTTCTAACCTTAACTTTATGCAAAAAATAACACATTTAAAAAAATATAGTTACACTTCGAACTAAAAATGTAAATTTTGAACTTCAATGATGAAAAAAATATACATTAAAAGGCAATTTTTCAAGCAAACAGCTCCTTTTTCAACTAAAAAAATGAATTTTTTAATCAAATGATAAATCTTAAAAAAAATTTTCAGAGAAAAAAAATATTCTACCAAAAAGTCGATTTTTTAAAACAAAATACGTACATTTTCAACGAAATAAATGAATCCAAATTGTTTAATTTTAGACGATAAAAGGTAAATTTTCAACTCAAAGTGGAACGGTTAAAGTTTCAGTGAAAAAATTAAATTTCAAACTGATACATTTTCAACTAAAATGAGGAATCTTTAACAGGAATAGTTGAATTTTATACCTACAAAAAAGCAAATTCTCAACCAATAAGATTAATTTCCTACAAAAAAGGCGAATTTTCCAAAAATTACATGAATTATTGACAAAAATAATTTAATTTTTGAATCGAAAATACAATTTTTAACCAAATACCTGTACTTGCATCCAAAAGAGAAAAAATTTTGACAAAAAATAGAATAGTTGAATGTCCAGTTAAAAATTTAATTCTTAACCACAAAAATCGGATTTTCGGAATAAAAAAGATTATCTTTCGATCCAAAAGTTGATTAAATTTTCAATCAAAAAATGAATCTTCAAGCAATGATCTGAATTTTCAACTAAAATTATTAAATATTTGATTAAAATAGTATTTTCATTTTCAGTTTAAAAAAAAATATATATTTTTAACCAAAAAAGAAACAAATTCTCAAAAAATTATTACAGTTTTCGGTAAAAAAATATATTTTCATCAAAAGAAATTTTTCAACCAAAGAAATAAATTTTGGATGAAAATGATAAATCTTCTACAAAAAAAATAAAGTTTGAATAAAATAGTTTATTTTTCAATGAAATAAATTTATTTCCTACCTAAAAGGTAAATTTTCAAATAAAATAATGAATATTTTACTTACTGGAATTTTTAACCAAGAAGAAGAATTTTTAAATAATGAAATTAAATTTAAAAGAAAAAAATATATTTTCTAACAAAAAAGTTGATTTTCTATTGAAATATCGTTGTTTCTCAAACAAAATAGGCGCAATTGAAAAAAATGAATTTTTAATTTACAAAGAAAAATTTATAATATTATTGTTAAATTTTAAACTAGAAAAGGTTCATTCTCAATTCAAAGATGAAACTTTCAATTTTTATTGGAAAAAATTAACTTTCATGCAAACTAATAATTTTCTTAATAAATCTCGAATATTTAACTGGAATACTTGCATTTACAAAAAAGAAGAATTTCTATACAATAAGATTAACTTTCTAAGAAAAAATTAATTTTTTTACCAAAAAAGTCGATTTTCTAACAACAAACTAGTTTTTTTCTTAAACAAAATACGCGAATTTAGAATCAAATAAATTTATTTTCAATTTAAAATGACAAACTTACATCCAAATTCATAAATTTTTAACTAAAAACGGTATATTTTCAACTGAAAGTGGAACAGTTAAATTTTCAGTTAAAAAAATTAACTTTTGACCAAACTGAAATAGTTAAATACAATTTTTGATAAAAAAAATTCCCTTTCATCCGAAAAAAAAAACAAGTTTTTATATATGCAGTTCCTTTTTATAATCAAAGAAATAAATTTTTAATTAAAATGATGAATCTTCACACACAAAAATTATTTTTTAAAAAGGGTGTAACTTTCAACCAATTAAATTTATTTCTAACGTAAAATTGGATTCTCAACTAAAATAATAAATATTTAACTTGAATAATTGATTTTCAACCAAAAAGAAAATTTTCGAACAATGAGATTAACTTTTGAAGAAAAAATTTATTTTCTACCAAAAAAGTTGTTGTTTTTTAATACGTCAATTTTTAACAAAATAAATTAATTTTAAATTTCAAAAGAGAAATTTTCATCCAAATTGTTAAATTTTATTCTAGAAACGGTCAACTTTCAACTCAAAGTGGAACGGCTAAATTTGCAGCTGAAAAATGATCTTTCTATCAATAAGATTAATTTTCTACAAAAAAAGACAGATTTTCCATAACCTATATGAATTTTTGAAAAAATTGTTTAATTTTTAAATAAAAAATATCAACTTTCAACCAAATAGTTGAATTTTCATCGAAAATGATAAAATTCCGACAAGAAATGGAATAATTGAATTTACTGTTAAAAATGTAATTTTTAACAAACAAAAATCGGATTTTCAGAAAAATAGTTAAATACAATTTACGGTAAATTAATTCCCTTTCATCCAAAGAAAAAACAAGTTTTCAATCATAGAGTTAATGTTTCAACCAAAGAAATGAGTTTTAAATTAAAATGACGAATCTCCCAATAAAAAAAAGTAATAATTTTCAACAAAACAGTTTATTTTGCAACCAATTAAATTTATTTCTATCCTAGAAGATGACTTTTCTTGATGACTTGAACAGGAATACATGAATTTTAAACCAAAAAGAAAAATTTTTAAATAAAGAGAATAACTTTGAACGAAAAAAATTATTTTCTACCCAAAAAGTCGATTTTTCTTAACAAAATGCGTGAATTTTCAACGAAATAAATGAATTTTCAATTAAAAATGACCAATTAAAATCCAAATTTTCAATTTGTATTTAAGAAATTGATTTTCGATAAAGTAGTTACATTTTTAATAAGAGATGAATTTCAATTAAAATGAGAAAAATTCCAACAACAAAATTAATTTTTACAAAAGAGTTTAGCTTTTAACCACATGGAGTAGAAATATCAATTAAAAAAGGTAAATTCCTAACAAAATTGTAAAAAAAGGTGTATATTATAGTTTATAAATATATTTATTTACTTTTCGAAATACTATTTCTAGTCTAAAAACTGCTGAAAGTACTTTATTTTTCTAAACGTTGAAAGAAGTAACTTTTAAGTTGTGACGAAATTTTAATTGGAACCAGAATTTTTTAAACTCCTTTCTTCTAAATCCCAGTTTTAATTCTTTGACAAAATTTCCGTTACAGATAAAGTAGAAATCAGTTGTCTAAATTGACAAAAATTACTAAAAAGAAAAAAAATGAAAACCTGAATTTTGCTACGATCAGAAAAAAATTCCCGCTTTTTTTAAATTTAATTCCCGCTAATTTTCCGATTTCCCGGTCAAGCTGCCAAGCTGTTAGGGAATAAAAATTTAATTTTCAAGAAATTCTGAATTTTGTTTGCACATACCTTGGTCCAATTTCGATCAAAACAGTCTTTTTCGAATCTTCATTTTCGAATAGACTTTTGTCCTTCAATTCGTCTCGTTCAAAAGGTGAAGTCAAAATCCATTTTATAATTTCGACCTCATTTTTATCAAATGCAGTTTCTGCCTCGATGTAATAACAGATTTCGGATTCAAGATCCGCAACCACATCAGCAACTCGAGAAACTGAGTTGATTTTTTTTGCCAATTGGCCACATTTCAAGCCCGGGGATTTGTAGAATTTGAGAATCATAACGAGGATTTACTAAATATAAGTAAATAAAAATGGTTACAAATTTAACAGGGAGGAAAATTAAAAAAGGAGTTGGAAATTAATATATTGTTTATAAAAATTTGAAAAGACTTTTATCGAAGACTCTACTTGACTGTCTGTAAGTATTTCTGAGACATGAGAGGAAACCGACCCCCTGCTGAAAAGTGATGATGAAAGAGAAACTTATCTCTTAGCAACATAATTTATATCGTAATCTCTGTCGTAAGTCTGTTTGGTCTTTTGACTGACGACTTATTTACCAATTATTTATCAATAATTGTAAAAATCAATTGAATTTTCGTGGGCTTTCTATAAATATAGAAATGATTTGTTACGAATTAAATAGGGACGACTGAAAATTCCCAAATAATAAAATTCCAGCACTGTAAAGTTCTTGAATAATAAAATTTCCAAATTGTTAAATTCTCAAATAATAAAAGTCCAGCACAATAAAAATCCAGAATAATAAAATTTCCAGATAATAAAATTGCCGAAAAATTAAATTCCCAGTAGTTTATAATATTGCCGAATTTGAAAATTCCCAAATAATCAAATCACCAGATAAAGTTCCCGAATAATAAAATTTTCGAATTATATAATTTCCAAATAATAAAATTCCTACATAATAAAATTTCCGCATAATAAAATTACCAAAAGATTACAATAATACCGAATTTTAAAGTTCCCGAATAATAAAATTTTACCATGATATAATTCGCGAATAATAAAATTTCGAAATTGCAAAATTCTTCATTAATAAAGTTTCCGAATAATACAATTTACGAATTGGAAAATTTCAAAATAATAAAATTTCCGCATCACAAAATTTCCGAATAATTAAATTCTCAAATTCATAAATTAGCGGAAAATTCCAGACAAATTAAAAATATTACCGAACTTTAAAATAGCCAAATAATAAAATTCCCAGATAATTAAATTTCCGAATAATAAAATTCCTTACAGTTTATAATATTGCAAATAATAGAAATTCTAAATAATAAAATTCCCGAATTGGAAGATTGCCGAATAATAAAATTTTCGAATAGTACAATTCTCGAATTAGAAGATTACCGAATAATAAAATTCCCTACAGTTTATAGTATTACCGAATTTAAAAGTGACCGAAATTATAAATTTCCCAATTAATGAATTTTCCGAAAATTAAATTGCATTGATTGGAGAATTCCAGAATAATAAAATTCCAGGACTATAAAATTCACGAATAAAAAAATTTTCGGTTTGTAAAATTCGCGAATAATAAAATTCCAGTATAATAAAAATCCCGAATAATAAAATTTCAAAATAAGCAAATTCCTGCATGTAATCACATTTTTGAATAATTAATTTCCGACAGTTTATAATATTAACGAATTTTAAAATTCCCTAATAATAAAATTCCCGAATTGAAAAATTCCCAAATAATAAGATTCTCGACAGTTGATAATATTATCGAATTTTTAAATTACGATGGAATAAAATTCTTAAATAATAAAATTGCAGCACTATAAAATTACTGAATAATACAATTTCCGAATTTTTAAATTCCGAAATAATAAAATTACCGAATTTTAGAGTTCCCGAATAATAAAAATCCCAAATACTAAAATCAGCAGATAAAATTTCAGCATAAGAAAATTTCTAAATAATCAAATTCCCGACAGTTTGCAATAATAGCGAATTTTAAAGTTTCCGAATAATAAAATTCTAGCATAATAAAATTCGTAAATAATAAAATTCTGTACAGTTTATAATATTGCCGAATTTGAAAAGTCCCAAAATATTAATTACCCAAATAATGAAATTCCCACATAATAAAATTCCGGTAATTGGAAAATTCCAGAATAATAAAATTCCAGGACTATAAAATTCACGAATAATAAAATTTTCGGATTTTAAAATTAACTCAATAATAAAATTCCAATTTAATAAAATTCCCGAATTGGAAAATTCCAGACTAATTAATTTTTCGAATAATGAAATTCTCGAATTAGAAAATTCTCGAATAATAAAATTTTTTAATAGTGAAATTATCTAATTAGAAAATTCGCGAATAATAAAATTGCAGCAGTATAAAATTCACGAATAATAAAATTTCCGTATTATAAAATTCCTGACAGTTTACAATAATGCCGAATTTTAAAGTTCCCGAATAATAACGTTTTAGCATAATAAAATTCCCGAATAATAAAATGTTCGCATAATGCAATTCTCGAATTAGAAAATTATCTAACAATGAAAATCCCTACAGTTTATAATTTTACCAAATTTTAAAATTCCCGAAATTATAAATTTCCCAAATAATGAATTTTTCGCATAATAAAATTTCGGTAATTGCAAATTCCAGAATAATAAAATTCAATGACTATAAAATTCACGAATAATACAATTTTCGGATTTTAAAATTATCCCAATAATAAAAATCCTGAATTGGAAAATTCCAGAATAATAAAATTTTCGAATAATGAAATTATCGAATTAGAAGGTTATCGAATAATAAAATTTTTGAATAGTAAAATTCTCTAATTAGAAAATTCCCGAATAATAAAATTTCAGCAGTATAAAATTCACGAATAATAAAATTTCCGAATTATAAAATTTCAAAATAATAAAATTCATGCATAATAAAATTCCTGCATAATAAAATTTCCGTATAATAAAATTCCCGACAGTTTACAATAATGCCGAATTTTGAAGTTCCTGAATAATAACATTCTAGCATAATAAAATTCGCGAATGATAAAATTTGCGAATTGAAAAATTTCTCATTCATTAATAAAATTTTTGTAAAATACAATTTACGAATTGTAAAATTTGGAACTAATAAAACTTCCGCATCATTAAATTTCCGAATAATAAAATTCCCATATAAATTTCCGAATAACTAAATTCTTACATTTTATAATATTGCATAATTACAAAATTTCTAAATAATAAAATTCCCGAATTCGAAGATTCCCGAATAATAAAATTTTCGAATAATGCAATTCTCGAATTAGAAAATTATCCAATAATGAAATTCCCTACAGTTTATAATTTTACCAAATTTTAAAATTCCCGAAATTATAAATTTCCCAAATAATGAATTTTTCGCATAATAAAATTTCGGTAATTGGAAAATTCCAGAATAATAAAATTGCAGCAGTATAAAATTCACGAATAATAAAATTTCCGAATTATAAAATTTCAAAATAATAAAATTCATGCATAATAAAATTTCCATATAATAAAATTCCCGACAATTTACAATAATGCCGAATTTTGAAGTTCCTGAATAATAACATTCTAGCATAATAAAATTCGCGAATGATAAAATTTGCGAATTGAAAAATGCCTCATTCATTAATAAAATTTTCGTAAACTAGAATTTACGAATTGTAAAATTTCAAAATAATAAAATTTCCGCATCATTAAATTTCCGGATAATAAAATTCCCATATAAATTTCCAAATAACGAAATTCTTAAATTTTATAATATTGCATAATTATAAAATTTCTAAATAATAAAATTCCCGAATTCCAAGATTCCCGAATAATAAAATGAATCCTGAATAATAAAATTATTAAATAACTAAATTCCTGCATATAATAAAATTTCTGAATAATGAAATTCTAGAATTATAAAATTCTCAATTAATAAAACTTTCGAATAGTGAAATTCTCTAATTAGAAAGTTCCCGAAAAATTAAATTCCCAACAGTTTATAATATTGCCGAATTAGACAATTCCCAAGTAATAAAAATCTCAAATAATAAAATCATTAAATAAAATTCCCGAACAATAAAATTTCCGAATTGAAAAATTCCTCATTAATAAAATTTCCGAATAATACAATTTACGAATTGTAAAATTTCAATATAATAAAATTTCCGAATAATAAAATTCTCAAATTCATAAATTAGGTAAAAATCAAATTCCCGACGATTAAAAATATTACCGAATTTCAAAATAGCCGAATAAAGAAATTCCCAAATAATTAAATTTCCTAATAATAAAATTCCTTACAGTTTATAATATTGCATAATTATAAAATTTCCAAATAATAAAAATTCTAAATAATACAATTCCCGAATTGGAAGATTTCCGAATAAAAAAATTTTCGAATAATGCAATTCTCGAATTAGAACATTACCGAATGATAAAATTCTCTGCAGTATGTAATATTACCGAATTTTAGAGTTCCCGAAATTTCAGAAATTTCAGGACTATAAAATTCACGAATAATAAAATTTTCGGATTTTAAAATTCCCCAATAATAAAATTACAATATAATAAAAATCCCGAATAATAAAATTTCCAAATAACCAAATTCCTGCATATAATAAAATTCGGGAATAATAAATTTCCGACAGTTTATAATATTAACGAA
>NC_046657.1:18681464-18697049 GCF_010883055.1 Belonocnema kinseyi | reverse complement strand
CTTTTTTTATACATAAAATATCGGTCTCAAACTTTGAGAAATGCAAAAGCCGAAAGAAAACTACGTTTATGTACAAAGCTTAATAATAAAAGATGTAAAAAATATATTTCAACAATCAATTCCAATGGCATCAGCCGGTAACGTTGTACACGAAAATACGAAACCTGGCGGCCACTAGACAAGGCTCTAGAGAGTTCGTATTTTCGTGTACAACGTTACCGGCTGATGCCGTTGGAATTGATTGTTGAAATATATTTTTTTACATCTGTTATTATTAAGCTTTGTACTTAAACGTAGTTTTCTTTCGGCTCTTGCATTTCTCAAAGTTTGAGTCCGATATTTTATGCATAAAAAAAGTTGGAACGTTCAAAAATGTTGAGGTTCAGAAAAAAGATGAAATATTTTTCAGTGAAGTTCCTACCAAAATGCAGTACCTAAACGTACTTTATTGTACTCTAATACATTTCCCAAAGTTTCAGCTCGATATTTTATTTACAAAAAAAGTTCTTAGGTTCAAAAAAACATTCAGTGAACTGAAAAACTGTGGTCGGTAATATAGGTATTTAGCTGTGTCACATGCCCTTAATAAAATTTCCGAATAATAAAATTCCCTAAATGTTAAATTAGGGAAAAATAAAATTCCCTACAATTTAAAATATTACCGAACTTTAAAATTGTCGAATATTATTTCCTAATAATAAAATTTTCGAAAATAAAATTTCCGTATAAGAAAATTCCCTAATAATAAAATTCCTTACAGTTTATAATATTGCCAAATTAAAAAATTCCCAAATAATAAAATTTCTGAATAATAAAATTCCTGAATTGGATAATTCCCGAAAAATACAATTTTCGAATAATGAAATTCTCGAATTAGAGAATTCCCAAATAATTAAATTTCCGCCAACTAAAATGTCCGAATAATAAAATTCCAGAATAATAAAATTCCAGCACTATAAAATTCACGAATAAAAAAATTTCCGGACTGTAAAATTCCCAAATAATAAAAATCCCGTACAATAAAGGTTTTAAATAATATAATTCCTGCATAATAAAATTTCCGAATAATAAAATTCCTGATAGTTTATAATATTACCGAATTTGAAAATTCCCGATTAAGAAAATTTCTGAAATATAAAATTTCCGAAAAATAAAATAACCTAATATTAAAATTCCCAAATTGAAAAATTCCCGAATAATAAAATATTCAAATAATACAATTTCCGCATAATAAAATATACTAATAATAAGATTCTTATGAAATAAAATTTCCGAATAATAAAATTCCCGAATAATAAAATCAGAATAATTAAATCCCCGAATTAGAAAATTCTTGAATAATAAAATTCCCGATAGTTTATAGTATTACCGAATTTGAAAATTGCCGAATAATAAAATTCCGGAATTTAAATAATTAAATTTTTTGTAAATATTATTTATTGATTAAATATACAATAATCAAATATTTATAAGTAAAAAATTAATAATTTTTTTTAATGTTGATATTTTCTGAAATTATTCTTTGAATCCGCGAGTTTCAAAATTCGATAAAATTATAAACTGTTCTGGATTTTTCCAATTCGGGAATTTTATTATTAGGGATTTTTACAATCAGGTACTGTTACAGTTTTGGATTTTTTTTTATTTTTTCGCATTTTTTAGTCATTCCACTTTTAAACAGAATAATTTCAAATCAGAAAATGTTTGAAATTATTTGCAAATGTAGACAATTTAAAATTCACTTAAAAAATTTTCTCGTAAAAAAAGATTTCATATTGTTTTCTATAAAACTAAAAATAAAATGTTTCTTTTTATTTCTTTAAAAGATTGTGAATTTTAAAAAAATGTAAAAAAAATGTGAAAAAAAGACAATCGCAATTGTGAAAAATAAGAAATTTTTCATCCCGCCAAAAAACTATTTTTTTTTTAAATAATTTTCTTATACCACAAAAAGCTCTTCTTCATATTTGGATCTAATAAGGGTGGATATAATCATATATATTTCATTTAAATATAATTCTTCACAAAATGTCAAAAATAAAAAGGAAACACATTTTTTATTCATAGAGTCTCATTCTGTATTTCTAACCTTCAATTTTGGGATAAAAAACGCTCCTAGAATACCTATATCGCCTATAGAGAAGCTGCCGACGCTTAAAACAACAACAAAGTCACAACTGAAAAACTAAGCAATTTTAGTAATCTTAAATATTAAAAAAAATGTTGACACTTTTAATTGCTTTAAAAAAATTTTAAACTGTCAATATACATCTGCACGAGTTATGACGAGCAACACGTGGTTGCGCTCCCAATTTTGGAATCTTCTCGTATTGCACATGCGTCGCATCGGCCACTTGATTAATTACCGTTAGCGCGTTTATTTAAAATTATTGAATGTGCAAGAAACTTTTTTGCAGCAAATAATAGTGCTTAAATGATTAGAACTAATTCATGGAGAACAAAGTAGAATTAATAATTGAAACGTAAAATAATAATATAATTTTTATTCCTCAGACATGAATAATTGATTTTAAATATAAAGAAAGGAATACCTTTTTTATCACAGATATGAATTTAAAATCATTTTTAATATCATCATGTACTTTACAATTATTATTTGTTGTAAGCGATTATAGACAAAAACAGAACAAAATTATTCATTTAAAATAAGCGCGCCAACGGCAACCAATCCAGTTGTTGACGCTCAATGTGCGCAATATATGATCCCAAAATTGGGAGCTCTCAGTGGATCTGCAGTATTGCCAAAATATTTGAATGATTTTTTCAATCGCTAATTATAATTATAAAAAAAAATTATTATTATTATTATTGTTATTCTTGTAATTATTTTTTGTGTTTTTTGAATAAACAAAACAAACAAAATATTTCAAATATATCTCACACCGAGTTTAGAAACCCAGCAGTGTAGCCAATAAAATATGTTATTATAATTTTTTGTTGCTTTTTTATAATACTTTTGTTATCTTTGATGTTTCAGTGGAATATTTGCTATTTTTTTTGCTTTTTTAAATTAATTTGTTTGAGAGAAGGGGTGTTTAGACTATATAAATATATATATATAGTAAGTGCTATTACAAATTTTGTTATCTTTTTTTAATATACTTTTTCAGTTAATTTTTTTGGGAGGAGGAGGCTTCTAGAATGAAACATAAATATCAACAAATTTTTCCATCGAGCTATTAAAAATTTGTTTGACTTTATAATAGTCCTTATTTTAGTTTTTTTTTTTGTGGGGAGGAAGGGGCTTTTAGAATAAAGCATAGATTTAAAAAAATCATCATACTTGAGTGAAGAACTAGTGTAGTCAGTGGAATATATATGCTAGTAGAAATTTGTTTGAATTTATTAAACAACTTTTTTAACTAGGGGGGGGGGGGCGTCAGAGTAATCAAAACGAAAAAAAAGTTAAAAAAAGTGCCATGACGAGTCAAGAACCAGTGAAGCATTAAAAATGATTAATTAACTAATTGCAATAATTTAATAATTATAATAACTTGTGGTTTACAAAAATTTATTCTCATTCATGAATTTAACATTTTTATTAAAAGATGCATCAGGCTGTAAAAAAACGCAGTGAAAATACATTTTTGTATCAAAATTCTTTCCCTCACTCTTCGCCTAAACATAAACCCGAAGCCCCCTCTGAACAACAATCGAAGCCCCTCCCGAAAAAAAATTCCTGGCTACGCTGCTGCTTATATAGAACTCTGACCGATACCTTTAAGTTTTAGAAAAATTACAGAACCCGTTTGCTAATATTGATATATTTTTTCCAACACCAATTATATTTACCCAATAATTATTATTTTTCTTAAAAACATTTATCCCCCCGCTTCCGGCCATCTTCTTCAA
This sequence comes from Belonocnema kinseyi, assembly GCF_010883055.1. NCBI lineage: Eukaryota > Metazoa > Arthropoda > Insecta > Hymenoptera > Cynipidae > Belonocnema > Belonocnema kinseyi. Next base: position 18,693,176 of record NC_046657.1, on the reverse strand, counting down.
TGACGTCATTAGTCAGAATGTCAATCACACAGTAGCGTATTAAAAAGGATCTTTCCCCAATTTAAATAATACCCCCAAAAATGGGTAAATTTAAATTTTAAATTCTTTCTTTTACCCTAAAAATTCAAATTTCATTAATTATTCCTAATATTACAATTTCCCAAAAAATGGATCTCGATTGCGCAAAATAAACATAACTCAGGGCCGTGAATTAGAGGTAATAAAAAGTGAGGTTATGTCATCACCAAAATTATTCACAATTATTCGTTATTTCCGGAATTTTCGCTACCAGCTGTAGCTGTGCCAACTGTCTGCTTGGCGTCACAAAGAAAAGACAGTTATCAAAAGTGTTCCTCCAACTATAATAATACCAGGAAAATATAATTCCTGATCGAAATTTCGTTTTCGTGATTTGTTTTGATTGATAAAAAAAAAATTGAGAAGATTGACATCTGTGAAAATTGTGATTGTGATGTTAGGCTAGGTTTGTTTCTTGTTCTGTGAAGTGTCAAGACAGGTGTCAATTTGACACATCCAGACGTTTGTTGACATGTTTCGTCGTATTTGTTTAACAATTGAGTGTTCATAATTACAAGAATGTTTTTTGATTTCACCCATGAAAAGTAAGTAAAAGAAAAGTCTTATTTATGAAAATCGTCTGTTCGTTCATTGTTTAATCACCGAAAAAATTCAACTCTTTGTTTTCCATCTTTGTTTTCTCTAATTTTCTATTATTTTTGCGCTATAAACTTATCTTTGTCTAACATTCTATTTGCTGAGTGAGGTCAATTTTCTTTTTTTAAACGACAGATAACTGATTCTTGATAAATGAGAAAAACAAATGCGATTTATTACTCGTATAGGTTGGAAAATCATTAGAGAAAGTAGACGACTCATTTATAGCGAACATTTTTTTCGCTTTGGATAAATTCTCGTGAAAGTGGATTCCATGTTTTATTATATAGATATTAATGAATTAAATTTTTTAGTTGAAAAAAAAATATTGTTTTTTACTCAAAAGTTCAACTATTTGGTTGAAAATTCATCTTTTTTGTTTAAAATGCAAATTTTTGGTTAAAAATTAATCTGCTTTGATAATGGATTCAACTATTTTTTTGAAAAATCTTTTTGAATTGAAGATTCCTTTTTTCTTGTTATTGAAAATTTACTTTTGAAACTGAAAATTTAACCATTCCGTTTTGGATTGAAAAAATATATTTTTTGAATGAAATTTCAACTATTTGGTTGAAAATTGTTTTTTTTTGTAATTTTTATTTTAGTAGAAAATTAATCATTTTGGTTTCTTCTTGGTTAAAGATGAATTTTTTTGTTAAAAGTTCTTTTTGAATTGAAAATTCTTTTTTTCTTGTTGAAAATTTACTTTTGAAACTGAAAATTTAACCATTGCGTTTTGGTTCTAAAAAAATGTGTTTTGATTGAAATTTCAACTATTTGGTTGAAAATATTATTTTCATTTTATTTTTTTGTTTTGTTTAAAGTTTGTATTTTGGTATAAAATTAATTATTTTTGTTTCTTTTTGGTTAAAGATGATTTTGTTTGTTAAAAATTCTTTTTGAATGGAAAATTCGTTTTTTCTTCTTGTTGAAGATTTACTTTCGAAACTGAAAATTTAACGATTCGCGTTTCGGTTTCAAAAAATATCCTTTTAGTTAAAATTTCAACTATTTGTTGGAAAATTGATTTCTTTTGTTAAAAATTCGTCTTGTAGTAGACAATTTATTTTTTTTTAATTAATAATTTTACAATTTAATTAAATATTTATTTTTGTTATTTGAAATTTAAACTAATTGGTTAAAAATCGTTTTTTTTTTTTTTTTAATTTTAATTTTAGTAGAAAATTCGTCATTTTGGTTTCTTCTTGGTTGAAGATGAATTTTTTAGTGAAAAATTCAACTGTCTTAACAATAAAATTAGTATTTTTGTATTAAAAATTCAAGTATTGGCTTGAAAATTCTTTTTTTTTTGTTAAAAATTTATGTTTGAAACTGAAAATTTAACCATTCTAGTTTTGGTTTCAAAAAATACCCTTTTAGTTGAAATTTCAACTATTTTTTTGAAAATTTATTTCTTTTGATAAAGATTCGTCTTTTGGTAGCAAATTAATTTTTTGTGATCAATAATTTTACATTTTGATTAAATATTTATTTTTGTTAGTTGAAATTTAAACTATTTGGTTAAAAAATGTTGTTTTTTTTTTAATTTTTATTTTAGTAGGAAATTCGTCATTTTGGTTTCTTCTTGGTTGAAGATGAATTTTTTAGTTAAAAATTCAACTTTTTTAATAAGGAAATTAGTATTTTTGTATTTAAAATTCAAGTGTTGGCTTGAAAATTCTTTTTTTGTTGTTGAAAATTTATGTTTGAAACTGAAAATTTAACCATTCCATTTTTGGTTGGAAAAAAAAAATTTTTGATTGAAATTTCAACTATTTGCTTGCAAATTCATTTCTTTTGTTAACAATTCGTATTATAGTAGACAATTAATTTTTTTAATCAATAATTTCACAATTTGATTATATATTTATTTTAGTTAGTTGAAATTTCAACAATTTGATAAAAATGTTTTTTTTTTAATTTGTATTTTATTAGACAATTAATCATTTTTGTTTCTTCTTGGTTGAAGAGAAATTTTTATATATATATAAGATGAATTTTTTTATTGAAAATTCTTTTTAAATTGAAACTTTTTTTTGTTGTTGAAAATTTACTTTTGAAACTGAAAATTTAACCATTTCGTTTCGGGTTAAAAAAAAATTTTTTTTTATTGAAATTTCAAACTATTTGGTTGAATTTTTCTTTTCTAAATTTATTTTTGTAACTGGAAATGTAAATATTTCATTTTTTATTAGAAAAATACCTTCTTAAATTGAAATTTCAAACTATTTGGTTGAAAGGTTATTTGTTTCTTCAAAAAACCGCCTTTTTGTTATTTTATTTTCATTTATTTCGTTGTAAATACAACTGTTTGGTTAATAATTAATTGTGGTAATAAAAATTAAACTATTTAGTTAAAAATTCTTTTTTTTTATGTTAAAAATGTATGTTTGAAGCTAAAAATTTAACCATTCCATTTGGAATTGAAAAAATATTCTTTTTAATTAAAATTTCAACTATTTCGTTGTAAATGCAATTTTTTGTGCAAGATTTTTTTTTTAAATTCAACAATTTGGTTGGCAATTCTTCTTTTTTTCGTTGCCATTTTATATTGTAAATTGAAAATTTAATCATTCCATTTTTTGTTGACAAATCATCATATTTTGTTGAAATTTCAACTATTTGGTTGAAAATTCGTTTTTTTTTTAATTTTGGAAAATTCCTCTTTTGGTAGAGGACTAATCTTTTTGGTAAAACATTAAACTGTTTGGTTAAAAATTCCATTTCTTTTATGGAAAATTGCATTTTTTCTGGATTTAAAATGAACTTTTTTGTTAAAAATAAAACTCTTCTAAAAAAGTTGTCTTTTTGCATTAAAAATTGAACCATTCTTTTGAAAATTCAACCGTTTTTGGGTAAAGTTGAATTTCTTCTTATTGAAAATTCGACAATTTGCTTAAATATTTATTTTTTTTTAGTTGAAACTTCAACTATTTTGTTAAAAGATTAGCTGTTTTGTTGCAATTTCGCCTTTTTTGCTGTTTCATTTTGAATTTTTTCGTTATAAATGCAAATGTTTGCTTAAAATTAATTTTTTTGTTAACAATTCAACTATTTGTTTGAAAATTCTTTTTATTTCGAAAATTCATATTTTTTAGTTCAAATTTCACCCTTTTTAGTTAAAAATTAATTTGTTTGTTAGAAATCCACCTGTATTTAAAAAAAATGATCTTTTTGCATTAAAAATTGAACTATTTGTTTCAAAATTCAACCGTTTTTGGTTTAAGTTTAACTTTTTAAATTGAAAATTCAACAATGTGATGATTCAATGTTCAGCTGTTTTGTAGAAAATTAACCTTTTTTGCTTCAAAATTAATTTTGTTGTTGAAAATTCAACTATTTGACTGAAAATTATATTTTATTATGTTGAAAATGTATGATTGTTAAAAAATTTGTCTTTATTTTTTGTTTACAATTTATTTTTGGCACTGAAAATTTTACTATTCCATTTTTTGTTAAAAACTTATCTTTTTCAATTAAAATTTCAACAATATGGTTGAAAAATTTTTTAAATCAGTTTTTGTTAATTGAAAATTTAACTATTCGGTCGAAAATTGATTTATTTTGTTGAAAATTCGGCTTTTGGTAGGCATCTGATTTTCTTGTTTGAAAAATAATTTTTTTGAATCGAAAATTCAACTCTTTTATTATTGAAAATTCGTTCATTCATATTGAAAATTTATCTTTTATGTTAGAAATTTCATATTTTTCAATTTAAAATTCATATTTCTTGGTTGAAAGATAACTTTTTTGTTACAAATTCTACTTTTTTCTTTAAAAAATCGTCTTTTTGCATAAAAAATTTAATTAATAGGTTCAAAATTAAACCGTTTTTTTGTTTAAGTTTAATTTTTTTTCGAAAAATAACGACACTATAATTAAAGATTAATTTTTGTTGTTGAAAATTCAAGTACTTGATTCAAAATTATTTTTTATGATGTTAAAAATGTATTTTTGAAACTGAAAATTTAGCCATTCCATTTTTGATGGAATTGCTTACCATTTCATCTTTTTACCTGTAAATCTCAACTTTTTAGTTTAAAATTCTTTTCTTTTTTTGTCGAAAGTTTATTTTTGGCACTGGAAATGTAACTTCAATTTTTTGTTGAAAACTTATCTTTATGATTTAAAAATTCAACTACATGGTTGAAATTTTTTTTTTGTGTTAAGAATGAGTTTTTGTGAATTGAAAATTTAACTATTCCTTTTTTTTTAACCTTTTTCGTTAAAAATTCAAGTCTCTTAAAAAAATGGTCTTTTTCGATTAAAAATTTAATTAATTCGTCCTTTGATATGGAAAATTTCTCTTTTATGGTAAAAAAGTCATATTTTTTAGTTCCAAATTCATATTTCTGGGTTGAAATTTAACTTTTCCGTTAAAAATTCATATGTCTTATAAAAAAATTCGTCTTTTGCATTAAAAATAGAACTATTCGGTTGAAAATTCAACTTTTTTTTTTAATTCGTCTTTATTAATCAATAATTTAACTGTTTTGTTGAAAAGTCATCCTTTGATGTTGAAAATTTCTCCTTTATAGTAAAAATTCATATTTTTTCGTTGAAAGTTCATCCTTTTTGGTTAAAAGTTTTAAAAGTTTAAAAAATTTCAGTTTAATTTATTGTTTAATTGAAAATTCGACAATATAAATAAAAATAAATTATATTTTGTTTGTTGAAAATGCAACTATTTGGTTTAAAGTTATAGTTGGTAAAAAAAACATGTTTTTAATTCAGATATTTGGTTGAAAATTAATCTTTTCGGTTTAAGTGAATTATTTTCTAAAAAATTTAAAACATTTGATTTCTAATCTCAAAAACGAAACTCTTTTTGAAAATTCATCTTTTGGTTGAAAGTTGAACAATTTTCTTGAAAAATCAATATATTTTGTCTTAAAATCTTAGCAATTTTCACTATTTGATATTAAACTCATTATGATATAATTTACATTAATTTTATTCTAATGAATTTATTTTCCCTTTTTCGTAAAAAGTCATTTAATTTTGTCCATCCAAGAAAACTATAGTTTGAATAATTTACCCAATTTATGACAAAAACAATTGTATAATTTCGAAAAATCTTTCTCGAAAAGTTAAAAAAAATGTACACTTTTCAAAACTCAAAATATAAAAAAGCCCCTAAATTTATGCCGTTTTTTTTTTTTTTTTTAATTTTCAGCGGGAGTGATCACGAGCCTCCTTCGCCTGAAACATGTATGCCCAATCCAAGACGCAACAATACAATTATAACTGACGTTTACAATGGAATTCCTGAGAATTTGTTGCTAAATTTCATCGGCTTTGTGGTAATATATTTTATGTGATTAAAAGTTATTTAAAACATTAAAATTTCCAAAGAATAACGAATTAGACTAATTTAGATGTTAAAATTTCTTGATCTACTGGTCTTTTTTATTAGAAAAATAAGAAAAACATTACCTTGGGCCGGGTTCGAACCGGGATCTCTGTTTTTCCATTAGTTAGTCGTTTATTCCACTCAGGCGTCATTTTGTCAAGGATAAACAATTTTTAATGTTAATTAGAAATTGTTAAAAAGATTATATAAAATGTTTTTTTTTATGCAACTGTTTGGTTGAAGATTAATATTTGGTTGGGGATTTAAGTATTTTTTTTAGAAAACTCATTAATTTTAGTTGGAAATTTAATTAATTTGTTAAAGGTTGACTCATTTAAAAAACAAAAGTAATTTTTTGTCAAAGATTCATAATTCTAGTTGGAAATTCGACAATTTTGGTAAAAACGATTTTTTTTAAAATGAAAATCCAACATTTTTTCGAAAATTTAAGTATTCTGGTGTTAAAAATTTAACTCAAATCATTTTTGTTTGTGGAAAATACAACTGCTTGGTTGAAAATTAATATTCTTTGTGTAAGAATTCAACTGTTTTTGTTAAATATATTCAATTTTAGTTGAATTCAATTTTTTTAAATTTAATTTCAAAATATTTTTTGTTTAAATTTAATTCCTTTGTTACGGGTTGACTTATTTTAAAGAAAAATTTTGTTGAAGATTTATAATTCTTGTTGAAAATTTAATAATTTTGTCAAAAAATCATATTTTTTTAATTGAAAATTCAACTTTTTTGTCGAGAATTCTACTATTCTTCTGTTGAAAATTTAACTAAAATCTTTTTTTCTTCACAAATTAAACTGAACTATTTTGTGAATAGAAGACTTCTTTTTCTGAAGATTCATAATTCCAGTTAAAAATCCAACAATTTTGTTAAAAAATAATATTTTCTTATTAAAAATTCAACTATTCTGGTCTTGAAAATTGATCTAAAATCATTTTTTCTCGAAATATTTACTCCTACATTGTTCTTTAGAAATTTATCTTTTTTTTGAAGATTCATCATTATACGTTAGAAATTCAATAATTTTGTGAAAAATTCATATTTTTTTAGTTGAAAATTCAACTATTCTGATGTTAAAAATTTAACAAAAATCTTTTTTTTTGAAAACTCAACTTTTTAGTTCAACATTAATATTCTTTGTTTGGGAATTTAACTGTTTTTTTGAAAAATTCATCAATTTTAGTTGAATTTAATTTTTTTAATTACTTTGTTAAAGGTAAGCCCATTTTAAAAACAAAGGACATTTTTTCTTGAAGATTCATAATTCTTATTGAAAATTCAACAATTTTGTTATAAATTCATCTTTTTTTAATTGAAAATTCAACTTTTTTGTCGAGAATTCCAGTATTTTTTTTGTTAAAAATTTAAATAAAATTTTTTTGTTTGCAAATCAATATTTTTTTATGGAGATTTAACTCTTTTTTTTTAAATTCATAAATTTTAGTTTTTTTTTTCATTTAAAGCCAAATCTTTTTGGTAGAAAATTTAATTCCTTTGTAAACAAAGTACATATTTTGTTGAAGATTCATCATCATAGGCTAGAAATTCAATAATTTTGTTAAAAATTCATCGTTTTTTAATTTAAAATTCAACTATTCCTGTGGTAAAAATTTGACATAAATATTTTTTTTGTTTGAAAATGCTACTATTTAGTTGAAAATTAATATTCTTTGGTTGAAGATTTAACTTTTTTTTTTTTGAATATTCATTAATTTTAGAAAAATTTAATTTTTTTAAATTTAAAGTTAAAATATTTTTTAGTTGAAAATTTTATTACTTTGTTAAAGGTAGACCCATTTTAAAAACAAAAGACATTTTTTGTTGAAGATTCATCGTTCTAGTTGAAAATTTAACAATTTTGTTATGAAATCATTTTTTTAAATTGAAAATCAACTTTTTTGTTGAAAATTCAACTATTTTGGCGTTGAAAATTTGACTAAAATCTTTTTTTTTTCTGAAAATGCAACTTTGTAGTTGAAAAATAATATTCTTTAGGTGACGATTTAAATATTTTTCGGAAAATTCGTCAATTTAGTTGAATTTAATTATTTTTTAATTACTTTGTTAAATATATAACATATTTTAAAAACAAAAACCATTTTTTGTTGAAGATTCATAATTTTAGTTAAAAATTCAACCATTTTGTTCTAAAATCATCTTTTTTTATTGAAAATTCAACTTTCTGGTTGAAAATGAAACTATTCTGGTGTTTAAAATTTAACTAAAATTTTTATTTTCTGGTTGAAAATGCAACTTTTTGGTTGAAAATTAATATTCTTTGGTTGAGAATTTATCTATTTTTTGAAAAATTGGTTGATCCTAATTACTTTTTTAAAGATTGAACCGCTTTAACAAAATTCATTTTTGGTTGTTGATACATCATTCTAGCTGAAAATTCCACAGTTTTGTTATAAAATCATCGTTTTTTATTGAAAATTTAACTTTTTTGTAGAAAATTCAATTAATCTGGGGTTGAAAATTTAACTAAAATTTTGTCTTTGAAAATTCAACTTTACGGTTAAGTATGAATATTCTTTGGTTGGGGATTTAACTATTTTTTTGAAAATTTATCAATTGTAGTTGAATTCAACTTTTTAAAATTTTAAGACCAAATCTTTATTGGTAGAAATATTGACTGTTACATTATTCTTTGATAAGTTTTCTTTGCTGTTAAAAATTAATTTAATTTTTTGAAGGTTGAACCAATTCAAAAAAAAATAATTTTGTTAAAAATGATCTTTTTTTTTATTGAAAATTCAACTTTCTGGTTGAAAATTAAACTAAAATCTTCCCTTTTTTTACAATTCAATAATTTTATTAAAAAGTCATCATTTTTATTGAAAATTCAACTTTCCTTTCGGAAATTAAACTATTCTGGGGTTGAAAATTTAAATAAAATTTATTGATGTTAAACAGGCAACTTTGTGGTTGAAAATTTATATTCTTTTGTTGGGAATTTAACTTTTTTTTTGGAAATTCATCATTTTTAGTTGAATTCAACTTTTTAAAATTTAAAGTCAAAATATTTTTTAGGTGAAAATTTATTACTTTGTTAGAGGTTCACTCATTTTAAAAACCAAAAAAAATTTTTATTGAAGATTCATAATTTATTCTAGTTGAAAATTCAACAATTTTATTAAAAAATCATAATTTTTAATTGAAAACTCAACTTTTTTGTCGAGAATTCCACTATTCTTCTTTTGAAAATTTAACTAAAATCTTTTTGTTTGCAGATTAATATTCTTTTGTTGGGGATTTAACAACTTTTTTTGTTGAAAATTCATCAATTATAGTTTTTTTTTCAACTAAAGTCAAAATCTTTTTGGCCGAAAACTTAATTATTTTGTGAACAAAAGACTTCTTTTTCTGAAGATTCATAATTCTAGTTAAAAATTCAACAATTTTGTTAAAAAATAATATTTTCTTATTGAAAATTCAATAATATTGTTAAAGACTGAACCGCTAAAAAAACATTTCTTCTTAAAGGTTCATCATTCTAGTTGAAAATTGAAGAATTTTGTTAAAACTCATTTTTTTCAATTGAAAATTCAACTTTTTTGTCGAAAATTTAACTTTTATGGCGTTGAAAATGTTTTTTGTATGGAAATGCAACTTTTTGGTTAAAATTAATTATTCTTTGGTTGGAGATTTAACTATTTTTTAGAAAATAAATCCATTTAAATTAAATTCAATTTGTTTAAATTTAAAGTCAAAATTTTATGTGGAGGAAATTTTTATTTTTACATTATTCCTGGAGAATTCATCTTTTTTGGTTGAAAATATAATTGCCTCCTTAAATGTTGACCCACTTTAAAAAAAATGGCAAAGATTCATCATTCTATTTGAAAATTCAACAGTTTTCTTTAAAAAATCATTTTTTTATTGAAAATTCAACTTTTTTGTCGAGAATTCCACTATTCTTCTGATGAAAATTTAACTGAAGTTTTTTTGTTTGCAAATCAATATTTTTTTGTTGGGGATTTAACCATTTTTTTGTTGAAAATTCATCAATTTTAGTTTTTTTTTTCATTTAAAGCCAAAAACTTTTTGTAGAAAATTTAATTATTTTGTAAACAAAGTACATATTTTGTTGAAGATTCATCATAGGTTAGAAATTCAATAATTTTGTTAAAAATCCATCTTTTTTAAATTTAAAATGCAACTATTCTGGTGTTAAAAATTTAACATAAATCTTTTTTTGTTTGAAACTGTAACTTTTTAGTTGAAAATTAATATTCTTTGGTTGAGAATTAACTATTTTTTGGGATAATTCGTCAATGTCAATAATATTGTTAAAGACTGAACCGCTAAAAAAACATTTCTTCTTAAAGGTTCATCATTCTAGTTGAAAATTGAAGAATTTTGTTAAAACTCATTTTTTTCAATTGAAAATTCAACTTTTTTGTCGAAAATTTAACTTTTATGGCGTTGAAAATGTTTTTTGTATGGAAATGCAACTTTTTGGTTAAAATTAGTTATTCTTTGGTTGGAGATTTAACTATTTTTTAGAAAATAAATCCATTTAAATTAAATTCAATTTGTTTAAATTTAAAGTCAAGATTTTATGTGGAGGAAATTTTTATTCTTACATTATTCCTTGAGAATTCGTCTTTTTTGGTTGAAAATATAATTGCCTCCTTAAATGTTGACCCACTTTAAAAAAAATGGCAAAGATTCATCATTCTATTTGAAAATTCAACAGTTTTGTTAAAAAATCATATTTTTTTTATTGAAAATTATGCTAAAAAAACATTTCTTCTTAAAGGTTCATCATTCTAGTTGAAAATTGAAGAATTTTGTTAAAACTCATTTTTTTCAATTGAAAATTCAACTATTTTGTCGAAAATTTAACTTTTATGGCGTTGAAAATGTTTTTTGTATGGAAATGCAACTTTTTGGTTAAAATTAAATATTCTTTGGTTGGAGATTTAACTATTTTTTAGAAAATAAAACAATGTTGAAGATTCATCATTCTAGTTGAAAATTAAACAATTTTCTTTAAAAAATCATGTTTTTTATTGAAAATTCGACTTTTTTGTTGTAAATTCAACTATTCTGATGTTGAAAAATTAACTAAAATCTTTTTTTGTTTAAAAATTCAAGTTTTTCGTTGAAAATGACTATTCTTTGGTTGAGGATTTAACCGTTTTTTTTATGGAATATTCATCAATTTTAGTTGAATTCAACTTTTTTTTATTTCAAGTCAAAACATTTTTTAGTTGAAAAGTAAATTACTTTGTTAAAGGTAGACCCATTTTAAAAACAAACGATTTTTTGTTGATTCATCATTCTAGTTGTAAATTCAACAATTTTGTTATGAAATCATTTTTTTAAATTAAAAATTCAACTTTTTTTGTTGAAAATGCAACTATTCTGGCGTTGAAAATTTAACTAAAATCTTTTTTTTCTGAAAATGCAACTTTGTAGTTGAAAAATAATACTCTTTATGTATCTTTATTGAAAATTCAACAATTTTGTTAAAAAGTTGTGTCTTTTTTTTGAAAATTCAACTTTCTTGTCGAAAATTCAACTATTTTGGTGTTGAAAATTTAACTGAAATCGTTTTTTGTTTGAAAATGCAACTTTTTAGTTGAAAATTAATATTCTTTGGTTGGGGATTTAACTATTTTTTTGAAAAGTTTATCAATTTTAGTTGAATTTATTTA
>NC_046657.1:18667371-18681364 GCF_010883055.1 Belonocnema kinseyi | reverse complement strand
TTGTTAAAGGTGAACCTATTTTAAAAACAAAACAATTCTTTGTTGAAGATTTATAATTCTAGTTGAAAATTTAACAATTTTCTTAAAAAATCATCTTTTTTTAAATAAAAATTCAACTTTCTTGTCAAAAAATTCCACTATTCTGCTGTTTCAAATTGAACTAAAATCTTTTTTTGTTTTAAGATGCAACTTTTTGGTTAAAAAATAATATTCTTTGGTTGAGGATTTGACTGTTTTTTAGAAAATTCATCAATTTTAGTTAAATTCAACTTTTAAAAAATTTAAAGTCAAAATATTTTTTAGTTAAAACTTTAAAAACAAAAGATTTTCCGTGCTTTTAGTTGAAACTTAATATTGTTTGTTGGCAATCTAACTTTTTTTTTAATTCATGAATTTTAGTGCTGAATTGAGTTTTTTTTTTAATTTAGAGATAAAATATTTTTTGGTTGAAAATGTAATTACTTTGTTAAAGGGGAACCCATTTTAAAAACAAAATACATTTTTTGTTGAAGATTCATAATTTTAGTTGAAAATTTAACAATTTTGTTAAAAAATCACCTTTTTTTTAAATAAAAATTCAACTTTCTTCTAAAAAATTCCACTATTCTTTTGTTGAAATTGAACTAAAATCTTTTTTTGTTTTAAAATGAAACTTATTATTTGAAAATTAATATTATTTGGTTGAGGATTCAGCTACTTTTTGGATGTTTCTTTTTTTTTAAATTCAACTGTTTTTCATTTAAAATCAAAATATTATTCGTATTTAATATTTAGTTTAAAAAGTTTAGAAACGAAAATACTATAAAGTAAAAATTAATCAAATGAAATTTAGACTAACATCACAGCCATTATTTATAATATTTTGTTGAAAAGTTAACCATTTTTTCTAAATCTTCATTTTTATTGAAAATTAATATTCTATGGTAGAAAAGTCATCCTTTTCGGTTAAAATAAATAAATTCAGGGAGTTTTGAAAGTTTATTTGTAGGCTTTTATTGATTAATGTCTTAACATAATTTTTAATTGTATTCATTGAGAGTTGTTAATTGGTAATTATCAATTATCAATTTATAATTGTTAATTGTTAATTGACAATTAATAATTTATACTCTATTTGATTGAAGCTTCTAGTCACACTTTTTGGCTTCCTTCGAAAAAAAGCTTGGAATTATGGAAGACTGGCTCTCCTGCACAAAACCGATAACAGGTGGATGGAATTATTTTACGGTGACAACGACAGAGATGCAGACTTAACTTGCATCGAGACTTCCGTCAATATACAGTTATCACACGTAGATCGAGGATTTCTATCATGGGTTGTCACCGCTTTCAGAGTCAAGTCAGTATTCAAATTACTATTTTTCAACCTTATATATAATCCCTTTTATTATTATTTTTTTTCTGCAAAATATAAATAAATAGAATTAGAAATTTTTATATTTTGCAGGCATTTTGTTTCGATTTCTTTTCTGTACAAAATATTTAAAAATTTCTTTTCTAATTGGTTAAAAATTATTTAAATAGCTGATAGAGGGTCATCCAAAATGTTTAATTTGCAAGCCAGAAAGACGAGCTTTCAAGAAAACAGCTGAATTTTCAACCAAATTAATAAATTTTTCACTAATTCTATGAATTTTCAAATAAGAAGTTTTTTATTTTTTTGCAAAAAAAGATTAATTCTTAACGAAAAATGTATCAGTTACATTTTTATTTAAAAAATTGTTTTGGAATCGAGAGTGAAATAATTCAAATATTCTAAATTTCAGAACCATTTCGCTATTAAATAATTCAAAATTTCAAATTAAAAGCCTTGATAGTCTGTTTTGATTTTATTAATTTTAGAATCGAAATATAAAGCAATTTCGAATTGAAAAGCTCAAAATTTTACAATTTTAAAAATGAAAGCATATTATAGCAATATTGTTTTATATTTTTTATTTTTAATTTTCAATTTAAGATCTTAAAATTGTCAAATTTTTAGTTGAAGATTGAAACAAATAAATCATTTAAAATTTTAAATAAAAAAATAAAAAATTTATTTTAAAATAAAGAAAGATGAAAAATAGACTATTTGGTTGAATTTTAGAAAGTATATTAGCAATTTAAAACTTTTTGAAATTTAAAGGGATAGAAATTCACTTCACATAATTGCAATTTTAAAGCATTTGAGTGTAAAAAAGTTTTTTTTCATTTTTAACGTTTACCATTTAAAATGACTATTTATTTCGAACATTTTTTTAGAATAATTCAGTTCATTTTTTCCTTTTCAGACAAATTTGTCTAATCAGCTTTAATTTCAACTTATAATTTTATTGTGTAATATATATTTAAAATTCTATAATTTTAGAAGCTTTGGCTTTAAAGACTACATTTAGTTTTCAATATAAAATTTTCATAATTTAGTCGTCTGGAATTTAAAATTATTCAAATGTAAATTTTTTAATTATTTAATTTTGAACGCTTTTAATTATTAAGAATACAATTTCAATTCCTTTGAATTTTTAATTAATCAATTGCCAAAATTATAATCTTAAAATATTCCATTTTTAACGTTTTAACAGTATCATGTTTTCGAAATTTTGATCTTAATTCATACCAATTTCGTGATTCTTCAAATCAAATTAAAATCGTTTAATTTTCAGTGCTTTGACTAAAAAATTATACAATTAAACTGCTTTTTCTAATTAAATTATTCAAAATCGTTCGTGTATTTTTTTTTAAATTTCAGACGCTTGCAATTCGAAATTATTAATTATTGTTTCAAATAAAAGAAATTAATTTTCAACTAAGCAGTTGTATTTTCAACAAGAAAAATTGATATTGTGCCAAAAAAGACGAATTTTGAAAAAAAAACATGGCCTTTTAACCAAATAGTTGATTTCTCTTCCGAAAAGGAGAATTTTTTAAAGAAATTATATTAATTCTCAACTAAATAGTTTAAACTCTAGATGGGATTTTAGTAAAAAATTTATTTGATTAATTTTTAGTTTATATTTTGGTCATTTCTTAAAATTTTCAAATAGAAAGTAAAGTTTTTATACTAAAAAGATCAGTTTTTAATCAAAAAATGCAGTTGTTAAATTTTCATTGAGGAGAATTAATTTTCAATTTAAAAAAACGAATTTTCGACAATATAGTTTTATTGTTTATCAGTAGTTAAATTTGTAAGCAACAAAAAAAATTCTATAAAACAGTTGAATTATCAATCCGAGTATATGAATTTTCAACAAAACAGTAATTTACAACGAATCAGTTGAATTTTCGACAAAATAGTGGAATTTTCAGTTTAAAAAATCAATTTTAATAAAAAAGGAAGCGAATTTACAACAAAAATGATTAATTTCTAAATTAAAAAATCCACTTTTCAAAAAGTAGTTACAACTTTCAAAAAAGAAGTCGAATTTTTAATCTAAAAAGATGAATTTTCAACAAAAAATGTAAGATTTGATATTTCAAGGACAAATATATTTAAAATTTTTAAAAAGTTGGATTTAACATACAACGATTAATTTTCAACCAAATACTTGGATCCTGAATTATTACAGATTAATTTCCAACGAAACAATTTTTTAACAAAAAAAATTAGTCTGCCAAAAAAGATGATTTTTCTATCAATTAAATAAATTTTCAATTAAATATTTTTTACACTGTATGTGATGTTAATACAAATTGTATTTTAGTAACTTTTAGTTTATATTTTTTCGGTTAAAAAAATTGTTAACTTAATAGTCAAATTTTTTATACTAAAAAAAACTAATGTGTAATAAAAAATGTAATTGTTAAATTTTGATTGAGAATTAATTTTCAATAAAAAAAATCTACAAAACAGTTTAATTTCATAACAAATAGTTTATTTTTCTTCCAAATTATAGAATTTTCGAACAAAAAAGACGTTTTTTTTGTAAAACAGTTTAATTTTCATCCAAAGAATCTGAATTTTCACAAAAAATTTAATTTGCAACTAATCAGTTGAATATGCAACAAAATAGTTTAATTTTCAGCTTAAAAAACATTTTTTGAAATAAGAAGAAAATAGTTTGCAACTAAAAGTCATGAATCTGTAAACAAAAAAATTAACTTTTAAGAAAGTAGTTGAAATTTAACCCAAAATTTAATTTTTCAATATAAAAATATGAATTCTTAACAAAACATGTGATGGTTGATATTTCATAAACATAATATTTTTAAACTATTTTTAAAAATATTTTTAAAAAAATTTTTTAAATAATATTTAAAAAAATTATTACATAAATTTTCAACTAAATAGTTTGAACAATAAATGTAATATTAGTCAAAATTTTCGACCTAACAGTAAAATTGTTAAAAAATTGTCTATAAAAGAGTTGAATTTTTAATCGAAGAATATGAATTTTCAACAAAATAGTTAAATTTTCAGTTAAATAAAAAAATTTTTAACAAAAAAAAATTTTCTGTTTTGGTTAAGGATACAATTTTTTTTTTAATGAAAATTAAACTATTTTCGGTTAAAAATTAAACTTTTAGGGTTGATAATTGAACATTCGTTTTTTAGTTTAGTTTAAAATTAATTCTTTTAATTGAAAATTTTTAGTTCAAAATCCATATTTCCAGGGTTTTTTTCGAAGGAGGCCGAAAAATATATATATAATTGCATTTCTAACCAATAAAATTAATTCTCTACAAAAATACAACTTTTTTACAAAACCGTGGAATTTTAAACCCAAAAAAGTTTATTTCCAACAAAACGGTTCAATTTTCAGCTTAAAAAATCATATAAAAAGAAAAAAGATACGATTTTTCAACTAAAATTATAAATCTTCAAACAAAAAAATTATCTATTAAAAAAGTAGTTAAACTTTCAAACAAGATGTTGAATTTAAAAACAAAATACATTTTTTGTTAAAGATTCATAATTCTAGTTGAAAATTTAACAATTTTGTTAAAAAATCACCTTTTTTTAAAATAAAAATTCAACTTTCTTGTCAAAAAATTCCACTATTTTGCTGTTTCAAATTGAACTAAAATCTTTTTTTGTTTTAAGATGCAACTTTTTGGTTGAAAAATAATATTCTTTGGTTGAGGATTTGACTGTTTTTTAGAAAATTCATCAATTTTAGTTAAATTCAACTTTTTTAAAATTTAAAGTCAAAATATTTTATAGTTAAGTCTTTAAAAACAAAAGATTTTCGTTGCTGAAGATTGATCATTCTAGTTGAAAATTTAACCATTTTTTTATAGAATCTTTTTTTTTTTTTGAAAATTCAACTATTCTGGAATTGAAAATTCAACAAAAATCTTGTTTTGTTTGAAAATGCAACTTTTTAGTTGAAAATTAATATTCTTTGGTTGGGGATTTAACTATTTTTTTGAAAAGTTTATCAATTTTAGTTGAATTTATTTATTTTTAAATTACTTTGTTAAAGGTGAACCTATTTTAAAAACAAAACAATTCTTTGTTGAAGATTTATAATTCTAGTTGAAAATTTAACAATTTTGTTAAAAAATCATCTTTTTTTAAAATAAAAATTCAATTTTCTTGTCAAAAAATTCCACTATTCTGCTGTTTCAAATTGAACTAAAATCTTTTTTTGTTTTAAGATGCAACTTTTTGGTTGAAAAATAATATTCTTTGGTTGAGGATTTGACTGTTTTTTAGAAAATTCATCAATTTTAGTTAAATTCAACTTTTTTAAAATTTAAAGTCAAAATATTTTATAGTTAAAACTTTAAAAACAAAAGATTTTCGGTGCTGAAGATTCATCATTCTAGTTTTTTCGAAGGAGGCCGAAAAATGTATATAATTGCATTTCTAACCAATAAAATTAATTCTCTACAAAAATACAACTTTTTTACAAAACCGTGGAATTTTAAACCCAGAAAAGTTTATTTCCAACAAAACGGTTCAATTTTCAGCTTAAAAAATCATATAAAAAGAAAAAAGATACGATTTTTCAACTAAAATTATAAATCTTCAAACAAAAAAATTATCTATTAAAAAAGTAGTTAAACTTTCAAACAAGATGTTGAATTTTTAATTTAAAAAGATGAATTTTCAATTAAAAATATAATAGTTGATATTTCAACACACAAAAATTTAATTAAAAATAAAAAACCGTTTGATTTAACCAAGAAAAACGAATTTTAAACAAAACACTTGAAACCTTTATAAAAACGGATTAATTCTCAACTATATAGTTTCATTTTTAACAACGAAAAATTTTTTTTTTCTCCAAAAAAGACAAAATTTTCAATCAAATACATATATTTTCTACCAAATAGTTGATTTTTATACAAAAAAGGACAAATTTTTAACAAATTACATCAATTTTCAACTGAATAGTTTGAACTATGGATGTGATATTAGTCAGAATTTTATTTTAGTTGTTAAATTTCGATTGAGGAGAATTAATTTTTAATGAAAAATTAATTTTTCACAAAACAGTTTAAATTTGTACCAAATAGTTTAATTTCCTGTAAAATTATGAAATTGGCAAGCCAAACTGATGAATTCTCTATAAAATAATTAAATTTTCACATCGAGAATACGAATTTTTAACAAAATATTTAAATTTTCAGTTTAAAAAAATATATAATTAAAACTTTCCTGTTTTGTTGAAAATTCGTCTTTTTGGGTTGAAAATTGAACTATTTTGTTCAACATTCGTTTTTTATTTAAGTTTAAAATTAATTTTGTTGGAAAATTAATCTTCTTGTATAAAAATTCGTCTTTTTATTTTTAAATTAATCTCTTTGGAAAAAATTTTAAACTTTGTTTGGCTGGAATATCAACTATTACATTTTTTGTTAAGAAGTCATCTTTTTATTGAAAATTATACTTCTTGGGAGGAAAATTTAACTGTCTTTTAAAAAAATCTTTCTTTTTGTTTGGACATTTAACTATTGTAAATCTTAGTACTTTTGGTTGAATTTTAATTTTTTGAAATTAAAAATTCGTCTGTTTACTTAAATTGATTGTAATTTAATTATAAATTGATCTTCTTTTATTTCAAAATTCAACTACTATTTGGTTAAAAATTTAACGGGTTTTGGTTGGAATTTATTATTATTTGCTTGAAAATTTGATGGTTTAAAATTTATCTTTGTAGATAGAAAATTCAAGTATTTCTTTGAAATTTGTTAAAAATTCGCCATTTTGATTGCAAATTCGTTTTTCCCCTTTGTTAGCAATTTTATTTTTTAACTAAAAATTTAACGATTCCACTTTTTATTGTCAATTTATCTTGTTTGGTTGAAAATTCAACTGTTTGGTTACAAATTTAACTGCTTTTGGTTAAAGCTGAATATTTTTTGTTTGAAAATTCGCCACTTTGGTTGAAAATTCGTTTGTTTTTTTTGTTAAGAATTTTATTTTGAACTGAAAATTTATCTTGGTCGGTTGAAAATTTAACTATTTGCTTAAAAATTCATCTTCGTAGGTACAAAATTGAAGTATTTGTTTTAGAATCATATTATTTGGTGGAAATGTTAATTATTTTATTGGAAAGTATATTACTTGGTTGCAAGTTCATGTAGTTTGTTTAAAAATTCACCATTTTGGTTGAAAATTATTTTTTTTTAATTAAATTCTTTTAATGAAAATTTAACTTTTATTTTTTATTGTAATTTTGTCATTTTTATTTAAAAATTCAACAATTTGGTTGAAAATGCAACGGTTTTTGGTTGAAATTTATTCTACTTTGTTAACGAATTTGACTAGTTGGTTAAAATTGTAACTTTATCGGTAGAGCATTCAAGTATTTGTTTGAAAATTCCAATTTTTTTTAGAATATTAATCTACCTTGTTGAAAATTAAACAATTTTGTTGAATTCTTTTTTTTTCGAAAATTAAACTATGTTCTTAAACATTTGTCTATTTTGACAGAAAATTCGTCCTTTTGGATTGAAAATTCTTATTTTTTTATCAATTGAATTTTGATATGGTTAATATTATTTTATTTTTACGCCCGGGAAATGAAAGGGGTTTTCCTCTGCCAATTCTTATTTTTTTGGTGAAAATTCCACTACTTGGTTAAAAATTCATGAAGTAAGTCAACATTTTTTTACTTTACAAATTTTTAATTTAAAATTGTTATTTTAAACTAGTTGAAAATTTAAGAATATTCAGATTTTAACGTAAACTATTTTCAACTTAAATATAACTTCATAATAATATATTCTTAATTCAAGGATTTTATTAACTTAAAAATATTGTTTCAGTCTAAAATATTTAATTTGTAACCCATTCAATTTGAAATTTGAAATTAAACAAAAATTATTGAATATTTAGCAATATTTGAATTTTTATTCAAGACAAGTAAATTGAAACCAAATATTTAAAAATAGAGCATCTTTAACTGGATTGTCTGGCATAGAAAATCTGGATTCGTTAAAATTTGGAAGAGCACTTGAACTTTGAACGTTACAATTTTAATTGTTTTATTTGAAAAATGCTTAATTTGTAAGTGAAATTTTTAAATTTTTACGTATAATTTACAAATGAACATTTGTAGAAAAAATTTGAGTAATTTTAAGAGATATTTAGGAGTTTGAAAAAGATAAAAAATGATCATGCAAATTTTAGAAAGTTTTCTTAAAATCTTCTATAATCTTTTTTTAAAATTTTGTGTAAATATTTGAAAAACTTTTTAAATTCTCTTAAATTAATTTTTCAAAATGAAAAATTATTTTTAATTTTCCTATGAATCTTAAGAATATGTTGTATTCTTTTGAAGCCGTTCACAATTTTTGAAAAGAATCTCATTTTTTGTTTAAAATCTGCGAAAATCTACATTTTTGTTTCATTTTAGGCTATTATTTAAAGTTTTATATTAAGTTTGAATCTTTTCAAAACTTCTACGTATCTCTTAAAATTACTTAAATTTCGCTTCCAATAATAAATGTTCGATTTTTATTTTTACATCCAAATTGTAAAAAAATCTTCTGAAATTTGAAGGATTTTCTGAAAGTTTTAGAAAAAATTCAATTCATTTTGATAGATATTTAGAAGTTCTGAAAAAATTTCCAAAATTAAAATTTAAAACTAATTTAAAAGGAATTATATATTTCTCAAGATTTTGAAATAAAATTTTAAAGCTCTCTAAGGATGTTTAAACTATTTCAAAATAAAATAATTCAATTTCTAATTTAAGAAGTGTTCAGTTAAAATTTCTTTAATTTTTCAATATTTGATGTTTCGAGCTTAAAATGCCTTAAAATTATATAATTTTGAAAATTATAAAGTTCATTGATTGATTTTTTAATTTAGAGCATTGAAAATAATAACGTGGATTTATATTTTTTTTTATGTGGAAAAATGTTAGTACCTTCAATTTCATAAGCCTAAATTATTGATAATTTCAATACAAAATTTCTAAATTAAAAACTTTTAAATGTAAATTTTAAAAGTTCAAAATTTAGCAGTTCCACTTTGACCGGGAATTTATTTCGTCGATTAAAACGGTCACCCTGTGAAAATTAAATTTTTTTCCTGAAAATTTAACTTCCATTTTCTTTTGTAAATGTATACTCAATAATTGAAAATTCAACTGTATGGTTGAAAATTTAACTGTTTTAGTTGAAGTTTATTCTTTTTTGTTTAAAAGTTTGACTCCTTGGTTAAAAGATTATTTTTGTAGGTAAAAAATTGAAGTATTTGTTTAAAAATTCCACAATTTCGTAAAAAATGTAACCATATTTTGAAAATTTAATTATTTTCTTGAAAATTCATTCTTTTAGATGACAAATTAATTTTTTATGGTAGAAAAGTCATCTTCTTTGATTGAAATAAATAAATAAAATGATTCAAATGCTGGTCTTTGAGTATTAAGTTTCAGGAAGAAGGGAAAAATTAGAGAATTTTGAAAGTGAAGTTTCTATGCCACCCTTTTATTTTATAGATAATCTATTTTTTTTTTTAATTTAGGGACGACGAGCTTATGAAGCGAGCAGGACCGGATGGCTTTCTCTACATTTGTTTCGAACGTTATTTAATCATCCTGACAAGCCTGATGACGTTGGTCGCACTTTGCATAATTCTGCCGATTAATTTATCCGGGGATAATTTGCAAGGAGGCAAGGCTTCTTTCAGTCACACGACTTTATCGAATATCAATCCGAAGGAAGAAAATGGCAAAATTTGGGTCCATTCGATGCTCATTCTCTGCTATCTTCCCATTGGTGGAATCATTCTTCGAAGATTCATGAAACAGGTACAAATTCAAGAAACTTTACAATAAGAAAATCTTGCTATTTTCTGTTCAAAGATTTCTTTTAATGTGAATTGTCAACGAAATAGTTTAATTTTTAATTATAGAAAACAAAATTTACAACCAAATAATTGAATATACGACTAGAAAAATTATAGTTTTTAACCGAAAATGGAATATCAACATTTTGTTTAAACAAAATCATTATTAACCAAATATAAGAGATTTAAACTAAAACAATAAATCATCGATTGAAATAGTTGAATTTTCAAAACAAAACAAAAAAGTTACATTTTCAAACAAAGTGAGAAATTTTTAACTGAAATGATGAACCTTTAACTAGAATGATTGAATTTTTGACCAAAAAGATTAATTTTATACCAAGGAGATTAATTTTTACCAAAAAAGATGAATTTTAAACTAAAAAAGTTAATTTTTTAACAAAAAATTAAATAACTAAGTCTTTAGTTAAAAAGTAAATGCACAACCAAAGAGATCCATTTTTAACTGAAATTGTGGAATATTCAACTAGAATAATAGTTGCATTTTTCGTTTAAAAAAAAACATTATTTGAAAAAAAAAAACGAAAAAATCAAAAGAAAAAATAAGTTTTAAATAAAAAAGCTCATTTTTCAGCCAAAGAAATGATTTTTTTTCACCAAAACAGTACATCTTCAACAAAAAAAAATTAAGTTTCAACAGCAGAGTTTAAATTTAAACTAAATAATTGTATTTTCAAACAAAAAGATGAGTTAAAAAAAGGATAAATATTTAACGGGAATAGTTACATTTTTTAAAGTAAAGAAGAATTTTAAAGCAAGAAAATTAACTTTCAAAGAAAAATATAACAAAATACGAGAATTTTCAATTGAAAAATACCAATTTTTATATAAATTGTTGAAATTTTGAACTGGAAAAAATCAATTCCCAACTTAAAAATGGAATAGTTAAATTTTCATTTGAAAAAATTAATTAAAAACAAAAATTTAAATAAAATAGAACAATTTTCAAAGAAAATTATGAAGTCTCAAATAAAATAATTAATCTGCAACTTGAATAGTTGATTTATTAACCAAAATGACAACAAGAAGATTAATTTCCAAATAAAAAGATTAATTCTCTACCAAAAAAATACAATTTTTCGACGAAATCAATGAATTTTGAACAAACAAAAAAATAATTTTCAATCCAAAATGAAATAGTAATATTTTTAGTTAAAAAATTTAATTTTAAACCGAATATTTGAGTTTTTAACTAAAACCATGAATCTTAAACTGAAATAGTTGAATTTTCAGACAAAAAAATGAATTTGACTGAAAAAGATAAATTGTCAACAAAAACTTCAATAATTAAATTTTAAGATAAAAAAATTAATATTTAACCAAACAGGTGAATTTCCAATTATAATGTGATAAATTTTAAACTAAAATTATAAATTTTTAATGAAATAGTTTCATTTTAAATAAGAAACATCAATTTTTAACTAAAATTATCAATCGTTAACTAGTATAATTGGATTTTTAGCTAAAAAGATTAATCTTTAACCAAGAAGATAATTTTTCAATCAAAAATTTAATAATCAAATTTTTTATTAAAAATGAATGTTGAACCAAACAGTCGAATTTTTTACTAAAATGATGAATTTCTAAACAAGAAAATTATTTTTAAAATAAAAAGCTTAGTTTTCTACCAAGAAACATAATTTTTCGATGAAATCAATGAAGTTTTGACCAAATAGTTTAATTTTTATATAAAAAAGACAAATTTACAACCGAATAATTGAATTTCGGACAAATAAAATTCAACCCAAAATTACATAGTAATAATTTTATTTTAAAAAAAATTAATTTTAAACCAAGCATTAGAGTTTTCAACTAAAACCATTATTCTTCAACTGAAATAGTTGAATTTTCAAACAAAAAACTTAATTTGACTGAAAAAGATAAATTATCAACAAAAACTTCAATAATTAAATTTTAAAATAAAAAAACTAATATTTAACCAAGCAGGTGATTTTTCAATTAGAATGCGATAAATTTTAAACTAAAATTATAAATTTTTAGTGAAATAGTTTCATTTTAAATAAGAAACATCAATTTTTAACTAAAATTATCAATCGTTAACTAGTATAATTGGATTTTTAACTAAAAAGATTAATCTTTAACCAAGAAGATAATTTTGAATCAAAAATTGAATAATTAGATTTTTTATTAAAAAACTAATGTTGAACCAAAGAGATGAATTTTTAACTAAAATTATGGGATATTGAAATGGAAAAGTAGTTAAATTTTCAATTACAAAGAAGAAAATTATTTTCACCCAAAAAAACAAGTTTTGAATAAAACAGCCTATTTTTCAAACAAAGGAATGAATTTTTAAGCAAAGAAATGAATCTTCGACAACAACAAAAATTAATTTTGACAAAAGTTTAACTTTCAACTAAATAATTGTATTTCCAATCTCAAAATGAATTTTAAAATATATATTTAACTGGAATACTTACATTTTTAACAATAAAGAGAAATTTTAAATAAGAATATTAAACTTCAAAGAAAACCATTGTTGAATTTTGAACTAGGAAAATTCAATTTTCAAATAAAAATGGAATAGTTAAATTTTTATTTTCAAAAAAAAAAAAAAAAACGGATTTTCACAGAAAAGAAAAAACAGGATTTTCAACCAAATAGTTAAATTTTCAACTAAAGTGATGCATTTTCAAATAGAATAATTAAATTTTAAACTAAAAAGATGAATTTTTAAACAAGAAAATCATTTTTAAAATAAAAAGCTTAGTTTTCTACCAAGAAACACAACTTTTCGATGAAATCAATTAAGTTTTAACCAAATAGTTTAATTTTTATATAAAAAAGACAAATTTACAACCGAATAATTGAACTTTGGACAAAAAAATAAAACAAAAAAATTCAACCCTAAATGACATAGTAATAGTTTTATTAAAAAAAATTAATTTTAAACCAAACATTAGAGTTTTCAACTAAAACAATGAATCTTCAACTGAAATAGTTGAATTTTCAAACAAAAAACTTAACTTGACTAAGAAATATGAATTATCAACAAAAACTCAAATAATTAAATTTTAAGATAAAAAAAATAATATTTAACCAAACAGGTGATTTTTGAATTAGTATGTGATAAATTTTAAACTAAAATTATAAATTTTCAGTGAAATAGTTTCAATTAAAATAAGAAAAATCAATTTTTAACTAAAATTCTAAATCTTTAACCTTTAATCTTTTAAAAGTAGTTCAATTTTTAGTAAAAAAAAATTATTTTCACCCAAAAAATACTTAAAGAAAAAACAATTAAATATTAAATAAACAAGTTAAATATTTTTTTTATCTTAAAATTTAATTATTTAAGTTTTTGTTGATAATTTATATTAACCAAAGAAAGAAGGGTTTTGCAACAAAATGGTTAAATTTTCAACCAAAGTGATGATTTTTCAAATAGAATAATTAAATTATTAACCAAAAAGATTAATTTCTAAAGATGAAAATTAGCTTTCAAATAAAAAGATTTATTTTCTACCAAAAAATACAATTTTTCAACTAAATATATGAATTTTTGACGAAAAAGTTGAATTTTTAACTTAAAAATAATAACTTTTAATTGAAAATAAAATATTAACATTTTTAGTTAAAAAAATTAATTTTTCAGCAAAAAGAAGAGCTTTCAACTAAAAACCAAAAAAAACATAAATTTTCAACAAGAATTTAAACAATTAAATTTTAAGTTTAAAAAATTAATGTTAAACCAAACATATTAATTTTCAACTAGTACTTCGGAAT
>NC_046657.1:18665887-18667271 GCF_010883055.1 Belonocnema kinseyi | reverse complement strand
GAGCAACTAGCGTTACTACAATTGATCTATTCGGACGAGACGTATTTGCATAATTTCGATTGAACTTCACTTCAGGTAAGTTCGTTTAATCGTACAATTTTTAATTAAAGAAGACACATTTTCAACCGAATAATTGAACTTTGGGCAAAAAAAAATTTAACCCAAAATGACATAGTAATAATTTTATTTTTAAAAAAATTAATTTTAAACCAAACATTAGAGTTTTCAACTAAAACAATGAATCTGCAACTGAAATAGTTGAATTTTCAAACAAAAAACTTAATTTGACTAAAAAATATAAATTATCAACAAAAACTTAAATAATTAAATTTTAAGATAAAAAAAATATTTAACCAAACAGGTGATTTTTCAATTAGAATGTGATAAATTTTAAAGTAAAATTATAAATTTTCAGTGAAATAGTTTCATTTTAAATAAGAAAAATCAATTTTTAACTAAAATTCTAAATCTTTAACCTTTAATCTTTTAAAGTAGTTCAATTTTTAGTAAAAAAAAAATTATTTTCACCCAAAAAACACTTAAAGAAAAAACAAGTTTTCAATAAAAACACCTCATTTTACAACCAAAGAAATGAATTTTTAACCAAAACGATGAATGTTCAACAAAAAAAGTTTAACTTTCAACTAAAGAATTGTATTTTCAACCTAGAAATAAATTTTTAAAAATACATTTAACTGGAATATTTACATTTTTAACCACAAAGAAAAATTTTAAATAAGAAGATTAACTTTCAAAGAAAACAAAACATGTGAATTTTTAACGAAATAGTTGAATTTTTAATTAAAAAGATTATTTTTGGTCCAAATTGTTGAATTTCGAACTAAAAAAGGTCAATTTTCAAATAAAAATGGAATAGTTAAATTTTAAGTAAAAAAATTTAATTAAATAAAAAAAACAGATTTTCAACCAACGAAGGAAGGGTTTTGCAAAAAAATGGTTAAATTTTCAACTAAAGTGAGGATTTTTCAAATAGAATAATTAAGTTATTAACCAACGAGATGAATTTCTAAACATGAAAATTAGTTTTTAAATAAAAAGATAAATTTTCTAGCAAATAATAAAAATTTTCAACTAAATATAGGAATTTTTGACGAAATAGTTGAATTTTGAACTTAAAAATAATAACTTTTAACTGAAAATAAAATAGTAACATTTTTAGTTTAAAAAATTAATTTTTCAGCAAAAAGAAGAGCTTTCAACTAAAAAAATGAATCTTTAACTAAAATAGTTGAATTTTCAAACAAAAAAATTAATTTTTACTAAAAAAACATAAATTTTCAACAAGAATTTAAACAATTAAATTTTAAGTTTAAAAAATTAATGTTAAACCAAACATATTAATTTTCAACTAGTACTTCGGAAT
>NC_046657.1:18659177-18665787 GCF_010883055.1 Belonocnema kinseyi | reverse complement strand
AAAAACGAATTTTTAATAAAAATCAATGAAGTAAATTTTTAAATCAAAAGTACGAATTTTCCACAAACAAAAAAATTAATTTTGAACGAAAGAGTTTAACTCTTTAACTAAATAATTGTATTTATAATCTAAAAGATAAATAAAAAAAGGATAAATATTTAACTTTAATACTTAAATTTTCAACCGTAAGGAATATTTTTTTGGCATGAAAATTCAACTTTTTAGCCGAAAATGCAACTGTTTTTGGATGCAGTTTTACAGCTTTTGTTCAAAATTTCGACTATTTTATTGAAAATTAAACTATCAATTTTTTTGTTAAATGTTGTGTTTTTACAAGTTTTATTATTTGGTTGGAAATTTAATTATTTTATTGAAAATTCAACTAATTTGTTGAAGATTCTTTTGAGATTGAAAGTTTATCAGTTATCGGAGAAAACTCAGTTTTCTTGGTTGAAAATAAACTTTTTTGGTAAAAATTCTACTTTTTGGGAGAAATAATTCAACCGTCTTCTAAAAATTCGTCTCTTTGCCTTGAAAATTAAACTTTTTGACCGAAAATGCAACTATTTCTGGATGCGGTTTAATATTTTTTGTACAAATTTTCGACTACTTTATTGGAAATGAAACTATCAATTATTTTTTGTCAGAATGGATCTTTTCTGGGTATAAATTTTATTTTGTGGCTAGAAATTTAAAAATTTTATTGTAAATTCTACTATTTTCTTTAAAATTTGTCTATTTGGATGGAAAATTTATCATAGTTGGGAGAAAAGTCAGTTTTCTTGGTAGAAAATAAACTTTTTTGTTGAAAATTCTACTTCTCGGGATAAATAATTTAACCGTATTTTAAAAATTCATCCTTTTGACTTGGAAATTCTACTGTTTGGCAGAAAATCCCACTATTTTGTATTGAATTTTAATCTTTTTTGTTCGACAATTCTAATATTTGTTTGAAAATTGAATTAGCAATTATTTGTGGTCCGAATGGATCTTTTTTGTATACAAATTTTATTATTTGGTTGGAAATTTAAATATTATATTGAAAATTCTACTATTTTCTTGATTATTCGTCTTTTTGGATTGAAAATTCATGATTTATAGAAGAAAATCCTGTTTTTTTGATTTAAAAAAAATTTTTTAGTTTAAAAATTCTACTTTTCAGGGTAAATAATTGAACTGTCTTCTAAAAATTCGTATTCTTGGCTTGAAAATTCAATTGATGGCCGAAAATGCAAATGTTTTTGGATGTAGTTTAATATTTTTTGTAAAAAATTTCGACTATTTCATTAAAAACTAAAATTATCCATTGTTTTTGATCGAAATGGATCCTTTTTGTGCACCAATTTTATTATTTGGTTGAAAATGCAACTATTTTGTTGAAAATTTGTCTTTTTGGATTGAAAATTCATGATTTTTCGAAGAAAAAGGCCTGTTTTCTTGATTGAAAATGAACTATTTTGTTTAAAATTCTACTGCTCGGGATAAATAATTTAACCGACTTTTAAAAATTCATCCTTTCGGCTTGGAAATTCAACTGTTTGGCCGAAAATGCCACTATGTTTTATTGAATTTTAATCTTTTTTGTTCGAAAATTCGAATATTTGATTGAAAATTAAATTATCCATTATTTTTTGTCAGAATGGATCTTTTTTGTATGCAAATTTTATTATTTGGCTGGAAATTTAGTTATTTTATTGAAAATTTAACTATTTTGTTGCAAATCCGTCTTTTTTTGTTGTTGAAAATTGATCATTTATGAGTTAAAAGTCTGTTTTCTTGGTTGAAAATCAACTTTTTTGGTCAAAATTCGACTTTTCGGAATAAATAATTCAACCGTCTTCTGAAAATTCTTTTTTGCGTGAAAATTCAATTGTTTGACCGAAAATAAAACTGATTTTTGATGCGGTTTAATTTTTTTTCTTAAAAATTTCGACTATTTCATTGAAAATTAAATTTTCCATTATTTGTGGTCAGAATGGATCTTTTTTGTTTGTAAATTTTATTGTTTGGTTGGAAACTTAGTCATTTTATTGAAAATTTAACTATTTTGTTGCAAATCCGTCTTTTTTTTTGTTGAAAATTGATCATTTATGAGTTAAAAGTCTGTTTTCTTGGTTGAAAATCAACTTTTTTGGTCAAAATTCTACTTTTCGGAATAAATAATTCAACCGTCTTCTGAAAATTCTTTTTCGCGTGAAAATTCAATTGTTTGACCGAAAATAAAACTGCTTTTTGATGCGGTTTAATTTTTTTTCTTAAAAATTTCGACTATTTCATTGAAAATTAAATTTTCCATTATTTGTGGTCAGAATGGATCTTTTTTGTATGCAAATTTTATTATTTGGCTGGAAATTTAGTTATTTTATTGAAAATTTAACTATTTTGTTGCAAATCCGTCTTTTTTTTTTGTTGAAAATTGATCATTTATGAGTTAAAAGTCTGTTTTCTTGGTTGAAAATCAACTTTTTTGGTCAAAATTCTACTTTTCGGAATGAATACTTCAACCGTCTTCTGAAAATTCTTTTTTGCGTGAAAATTCAATTGTTTGACCGAAAATAAAACTGCTTTTTGATGCGGTTTAATTTTTTTTCTTAAAAATTTCGACTATTTCATTGAAAATTAAATTTTCCATTATTTGTGGTCAGAATGGATCTTTTTTGTATGCAAATTTTATTATTTGGCTGGAAATTTAGTTATTTTATTGAAAATCCAACTATTTTGTTGAAAATTTGTCTTTTTGAATTGAAAATTTTTTATTTATGGGAGAAAAGCCAGTTTTCTTGGTAGAAAATTAACTTTATTGGTTGAAATTTCTACTTTTTGGGATGAATAATTTAACCGCCTTTTAAAAATTCATCCTTTCGGCTTGAAAATTCAACTGTTTGGATGAAGTTTAATATTTATTGTTCAAAACTTAAACTATATGATTAAAAATTAAATTATCCGTTATTTGTGGTCAGAATGGATCCTATCTGTGTGCACATTTTATTATTTAGTCGTAAATTTAATTATTTAATGGAAAATCCAACTATTTTGTTGATAATTTGTCTTTTTGGATTGGAAAATTTTCATTTATATGAGAAAAGTCAGTTTTCTTGGTTGATGATGATCTTTTTTGTTGAAAATTCTACTTTTTGGGATAAAAAATTTAACCGTCTTTTAAAAATTCATCATTTCGGCTTAAAAATTCGATTGTTTGGCCGAAAATACCACTATTTTTTTATTGAATTTTAATCTTTTCTGTTCGAAAATTCGAGTAATTGATTGAACATTACATTATTAATTATTTTTGGCAAACTGTATTGTTTCTGAGTAAAAATTTAATTATATTTAGTTGGAACTTTAATTATTTTACTGAAATTTAACTATTTTGTTGAGAATTCGTCTTTTTTTATTAAAAATTAATCATTTAAGTTTGGTCGAAAATGTAACTGCTTTTCGATGCAGTTTAATATTTTCTGTAAAAATTTCGACTATCTTTTTTGTGTAGAAATGTTATTATTTGGTTGAAAATTTAATTATTTTATTGAAAATTCAATTATTTTGTCGAAAATTTGCCTTTTTAGATTGAAAATTTTTCATTTATAGGAGAAAAGCCAGTTTTCTTGGTAGAAAATGAACCTTATTTTTTAATTCTACTTATCGGTTTAAATAATTCAAAATATTATAAATAATTCAATTGTCTTCTACAAATTCGTCTTTTTGGCTTGAAAATTCGACTGTTTGGCCGAAAATGTAACTGTTTTTGAGTGCAGTTTAATATTTTTTGTAAAAAATTTAGACTATTTGATTGAAAATTAAATTATTGATTGTTTTTTATCGAAGTGGATTCTTCTTGTATACAAATTTTATTATTTGGTTTGAAACTTAAATTATTTTACTGAAAATTTAAGCATTTTGTTGAAAATCCGCCTTTTTTTATTGAAAATTGATCATTTATGGGAGAAAATTCTGTTTTCATGGTAGAAAATAAACTTTTTTCTTTAAAATTCTACTTATCGGGTTAAATAATTCAACCCTCTTCTAAAAATTCGTCCTTTCGGTTTGAAAATTCAACTGCTTAGCCGAAAATGCAACTAATTATTTTGTTGAATATTCAAATTGTTTAAAAGTAGCTTTTATTATTGTATTAATCTACTGTGTTTAAAATTATTTTCCCGTTTTTAGGTTTGAAAAGAATTTTGTTTTGATTTAAAATTCAATTATTCTATTTTTGGTTAAAAATTGATCATTTTTAGTTGAAAATTCAAGTATCTGGTTAAAAATTCATGTATTTCGTCTGAAATTTATTCCTTTTGGTAGAAAATTTATCTTCTTGTACGATAATTAATGATTCTACTCTTAAAAAATGTCTTTGTGGTAGAAAATTCGTCTTTTTTATTGAAAATTCAAGTTTTGTCGTTTAGTATTCGCAATTTTAGATGAAAATTCAACTTCTTGATTTAAAATTCATCTCTTCCAGTTAAAGATTCATCGTTTTAGTTCAAAGTGTATCAATTTGATTGAAAATTTGTCCCTTTTTTGGTGGAAAATTAGTTTTTTAAAGTGAAAATAATTTAGAAAAATTCATGTTTTTTTCTAAATAGTGTATTTTGGTAAAAGACATTACTATTTAGTCAAAGTTTTCAATTATTTTAAGTAATTCATTTAAATAAAGAATGTTGTTGAAGATACAACAAAATAAATATTATTTTGAATAATTATTCAAACTCTTTTATTTTAGGAAGAAATGCAAAAAATGATTAATAATGTTTTTGATATTACTTCATTAAATGGTACTATAATATTAAAAAATTGTAATATAATTTTTCGTTTTTAAAAATGCGAAATTTTAAAAACTGAAAAATCATACATGAAAAAAACCTTCAATTGTCAGGGAACTTTTTTCCACAATTTTAGTAGACGCCTTGAAAAAAAAAATCTTATAATTGATGAATATTTTCAAAAGAATGAATGAAAATTATAAATTTTTGCGATTTAGGTGAGGAATGCAAAACCTGTCGGCGAATTGGCTGCTAGAACACTACTTATTACCGAGATTCCGAAACACCAGTGCGACGTACAAAATCTTATTCAGTATTTCAGGTACTTTATTTTCGATAAATAATTAGGGCGGCGACTTGACCGGGAAAATCCCGGGAAAAAACGGGGAATTTACTTCTTTTTGCAGTAAAATTCAAGTTTTCATTATTTGAATTTACTCTAATTAAATAATGATTTATTATTGAATTTTTATTCGTGTATTTATAAATTAAACTAGTTGTTTGAAAATTTATGCTTTTTGTAAAAAATTCGCTTTCTTTGTAGAAAATCAATCTTTTTGGTTGAAAATCCAACTTTTCAGTTTAAGATTCATCATTTTGGTTTAAAATTGATATTTTCTTATTCAAAATTCCACAATGTGGATGAAAATTGGGCTTTTTAAATTAAGAATTCAACTATTTCGTTGAAAATCCACATATTTAGTTCAAATCGATTTTTTTGTAGAATATTATACTTTTCCTTGCAATTTAATCTTCTTGTTTAAAAATCCTTCTTGTGGATTAAAAAGTTAAATCTTTATAATTTTACTTGAAAATTTATCTTTTAGGTTGAAAATAAAATTACTTGGTTGGAAGTTAAACTCTTTTGTTGAAAATTAATTTTTTTGGTTGAAAATTTATCATTTTAACTAAAAATTCAATTCTTCGGTTGAAAAATGAACAGTTTCATTGACAAATTGTTTTTCTATGGATAAAAAGAATTTCTTCTTTGCCGAAAAATCAATTTTTTTGTTGAAAATTTGTTTCGTTTTAGGTTGAAAATTAGTATTTTTTTCAAACTGAAAATGTAACTATTATTTCAGTTGAATATTTCATAATTTTAGTTGAAAATTCATATCTTTGGTTGAGCATTTATTTTTTGACTAAACATTCAATCATTAAATTTTTTGTTGAAAATTGATCGTTTTTGGTTGAAAATTTTTGGTCACTTTGTTTGAAAATGTAACTATTTTTTTGTTTGAAAATTTAAGTATTTCACTTACTATGCCATTTTCAATTGAAATTGATTCTTTTTAGTTCAAAGTTCATATATTTAGTTGAAAGATGTATTTTCTGGTAGAAAATTAATATTTGTATTTGAAAATTAATTTTCTTGTCTAAAAATTAATCTTTTTGGTTTATAATTTAACTATTCGATTTGAATATTCATTACTTTGGCTCAAAATTGAACTATTTTGTAAAAAATCTCTTCTCTTTTTTGTGTTGAATATTTAACTATTCCATTTTTAGTTGAAAATTGATCTTTTCTCGTTTAGAATTCAACAATTTTGGATAAAAGTTGAGCTTTTTTAATTGAAAATTCAACTATTTCGTTGAAAATGAACGTATTTTGTTATCTTTTTCTTTATAAGTTAATCTTCTGGTTTAAAATTTTTCTTTACGGTTGAAAGCTTAAGTATTAAAGTTAAATATTTATCTTTTTTTTAATTTATCTTTTAGGTTGGAAATAAAATTATTTAGTTAAGGAGTTAAACTCTTTCGTTCAAAATTAATTTTTTTGTTTGTGGAAAATTCGTACTTTTGATTTAAAAATTTACTTCATTGATTTTTATTAAAAATTCGTTTTT
>NC_046657.1:18643611-18659077 GCF_010883055.1 Belonocnema kinseyi | reverse complement strand
AGAATTGATTTTGCGCGCGCGGCTTTAAAATTCTGTGAGTTGGATCGAGCAACTAGCGTTACTACAATTGATCTAGAGGACGAGACTATGCAGCATAATTAAACTTTTTGGTTAAAACTTCATTGATTTCATCGAAAGATTGTATTTCTTGGTAGAAAACTAAGCTTTTTATTTAAAAAATAATTTTCTTGTTTAGAAATTCATCTTTTTAGTTTAAAATTTAATTATTCTATTTGAAAATTCATCACTTTAGTTGAAAATTTAAGTATTTTGTTGAAAATCCTTTTTTTCTTTATTTGAAAATCCAATTTTTTTATTTTTTGAAAATTATAACTTAAGTATTTCATTTTTAGTTCAAAATTGACACAGTTTGGATAAAAATTGATCTTTTCAAATTGAAAATTTAATTATTTCGTTAAAAATTCACGTATTTTGTTTTCTTTGAAGGTTAATCTTTTTATTTAAAATTTTTCTTTATGGTTAAATATGTAAGTATTCCAGTTAAATATATATTTTAAAATTCATTTTTAGATTGGAAATACAATTTTTTTTTTTTTACTAAAATTTCACTATTATTCCATTTGAATATCCCATAATTTTAGTTAAAAATTCATATGTTTGGTTCAACATTAATTTTTTAATAAAAAATTTAATTATTCAATTTTTGATTGCAAAATTATCTTCTTGGTTAAAAATTAATTTTTTTTGCTCAAAATTTCTAATACTCTGGTTAAAAATGTAGAATCTTAGTTACAAATTGATTTTTCTTATTTAAAGTTAAACTATTTTACTAAAAGATTTACAATTTTAGTTTAAAATTCATCACATTCTAATTGAAAATTCATCTATTTGGTTAAATATTAATTTTTTATCTTAAAATTTAATTATTTAAGTTTTTTGTTGATAATTGATCTTTTTTAGTCAAATTCATTTTTTTGTTTGAAAATTTAACTATTTCAGTTTAAGATTCATGGTTTTCGTTAAAAACTCTAATGTTCGGTTTGAAATTAAATTTTTTAACTAAAAATATTACTATTCCATTTTAGATTGAAAATTATTTATCTGTTTGTTCAAAATTCAAATATTCGGTTGACTTTTCTTCTTTAATTAAAAATTAAACTGTTTGGTTAAAAATGCACTGATTTCGTCGAAAATTTGTATTTTTTGGTAGAAAATTAATCTTTTTATTTAGAAATTAATCTTCTTGTTTAAAAATTCATCTTTTTGTTTAAGATTTCTAGTGTTCCAGTTAAATATTCATAATTTTAGTTGAAAATGCGTGTTTTTGGTTCATAATTCAACTATTTCAGTTGCAGATTAATTATTTTATTTTATTCATAATTTTCTTTGAAAATTGTTCTATTTTATTGAGAATTTTTTTTTTTAATTAATTTTGTCAAATGAAAATTTAACTATTCCATTTTTAAGTTGGAAATTGATTTTTTCCAGTTCAAAAATTCAACAATTTGGATAAAAACTTGTATTTTTTAATTAAAAATTCGCGTATTTTGTTATTTTTTTCTTTGAAAGTTTATTTTTCTTGCTTAAAAGTCCTTCTTTACTTTAAAAAATAGAACTATTCCTGTTAAATATTAATCCTTTTTTAAATTCATATTGTTGTTTGGAAATAAAATTATTTAGTTCAATGTTAAACTCTTTTTGTTGAAAGTCAATTTTTTGGTTGAAGGTGTATTGTTTTGGTAAAAAAATCATTTCTTTGGCTGAAAATGAGCTGTTTTATTGAAAATTTGTTTTTTCTTTGGATTTTTTTGTTAAATATATTTTTTTAAACTTAAAATGTAATTATTATTCATTTACAATTTTAGTTAAGAATGCATGTCTTTGGTTGTACATTTATTTTTTGACCAAAGATTTAATTATTCAATTTTTGTTTAAAAATTATCTTTTTTGGTAGAAATTAATCGACTTGGTGTAAAACTAATCTTTTTCGTCGAAAATTCAATTATTTTAGTTAAAGATTCATCATTTCAGTATAAAAATTTTCATTTTGTTTGAAAATGTAACTTTTTTTTTTTTTGAAAGTTTAACTAATTCAATTGAAGATTCATTGTTTTTAGTTTAAAACTCTTATATTTGGTTAAAAATGCATTTTTAAATTTAAAAATGTTCCTGTTCCACTTAGGTTGAAAATTCTTCTTTTCTATTTAAAAATTCAACTTTTTTCTTAAAAATTCATACGTTTTGTTGAGAAATTATATTTTTTTTTGGTAGAAAATTAAACTTTTTATTTAAAAATTAATCTTATTGTGTAAGATTTCCCCTTTTTGGTGGAAAATTCAAGTGTTCCAGTTAAATATTTATAATTTTAGTTAAAAATTTATCTTTTCGATTTATAATTAAATTATTCCAGTTGAATATCCATAATTTTATTTAAAAATTCATCACTTTGTCTGAAAATTGAACTATTCTTTATAAAATCCGTTTCTTATTTTGTTGAAAATAAATCTTTTTAACTGAAAATTGAACTATTTAATTTTTTTAAATTTTTATTTGTCAGTGAAAAATGTAAGTATTTGTTTCAAAATTACTTAATTAAAAAAATGTTTTACTCTGTTGCATTAAAGGATGTTTAGAATTCAAAAACGTCCGTCGAATTGCCACTCAGATAATTTCAAATATCATTAAATCTTGATTTCAAATTATTTATGTCTTACGGTCCAATCGTAAATCGAAAAAATAAATATGAGTCAAAAAAACATGTTCTTCGAAACTCAGATATTTATTTAATAGAAAAAACTCCTTTCAAAACTTCCTGACGTTTCAGTACACATGCGTACCTTTTTCAAAGGTTCTTAAACCTGAGTTGATGATAGTTTAAATAGTCAAAAAGATCAATTTTCAGTCAAAAGAAAAAAAAAGGAACATTTCAGTCAATAGTTTTAAGAAAATTAATTAAAATTTAGTCATTTTTTGAAGTCTCAAAAAATTTTTTCGAGACTTTAATCGATTCTACCTACGCCAATTTTGTATTCTCGTACAATTTTTAAAAAATGTAGTTGTAATCGATTGAAGTCTCGAAAAAATTTTTTGAGACTTCCAAAAATGACTACATTTTAATTAATTTTCTTAAAACTATTGACTAAAATGTTCCTTTTTTTTTTTTGACTGAAAATTGATCTGTTTGACTATTTAAACTATCATCAACTCAGGTTTAAGAAAGAACCTTTGAAAAAGGTGCGCATGTGTACTGAAACGTCAGGAAGTTTTGAAAGGAGTTTTTTCTATTAAATAAATATCTGAGTTTCGAAGAACATGTTTTTTTTGACTCATATTTATTTTTTCGATTTACGATTGGACCGTAAGACATAAATAATTTGAAATCTACGATTTGAAATCAATAAATATCAACGGTCGAAGAAAGGATTGATTTG
Source organism: Belonocnema kinseyi (assembly GCF_010883055.1). NCBI lineage: Eukaryota > Metazoa > Arthropoda > Insecta > Hymenoptera > Cynipidae > Belonocnema > Belonocnema kinseyi. The sequence continues at coordinate 18,655,685 of NC_046657.1, read as the reverse complement.
TTTCATCAAATCATTTTACAATCATTAAATCTGATTTCTTTTGGATATTTTTCTACCCAGTCGGGTTTTAGGAAATTAAATTTCAATTCACAAAATTTCAGAGAAGCCTTTCCCACATTGACTGTCGAAGACGTGACTCTAGCCCACGATATCAAGAGATTATCGAGCTTAGACTCGGAAAGAGATTGCGCCGAGCAGGCCCGTTTGTATTGTGAAAGTTATGCGAAACGGAAAGGACCATTAAAAATGTATCCGTATCCCTGCGGCCAGCTTGTTGGATGCTGTTGCAAAACTGTAGGTCGAAAAAATAAAATTAACAAAAAAATTAATATAAATTATTATTTAATTATATTAATTTTTTTCTTTCAGAAACTAGTCGACGCTCAAGAGTTTTACACAAATGAGGAAATTCGCCTCACCGCCTTAGTCGAGGAAGAAAAGAAAGTTGCACTCAGCAAAAGATTAGGAATCGCATTCGTAACTTTAGGTAAGTTTTTCAACTTTTCTGATTAAAATACTTGTTAAAAAATCAATAATTTATGATAATTCTTCGCGGTTTACCAGGTAAATGTTTTATAGATGAATTTTGTAACGAAATAGATTAATTTTCAACTAAAAAGATCAATTTTCTACCAGAAAAGATGAATTTGCAAAAAAAAAAATAGGTGAATTTTCAACTAATGATGAATTTTTAACAAAATAAATTATTTTTTAATCAAATAGTTAAATTTTCAACCCAAAAGATTAGTTTTAAATCAAGAAAAGACAAACTTTCAACAAAATACATGAATTTTCAACAGAAAAAAATTGAAATTTCAACAAATGATAGAATAGTTTAATTTGCAGTTAGAAAAATAAATTTTAAACAAAAAAATAGAACGAAATTCTTTAATTTTGAACAGAACAAATGAATTTTCAATCAAAGAGTTGAATTTAATATCCCAAAAATTGATTTACTGCCAAAAAAAGACAATTTTTCAGCAAAATATATGAGTTTTGAACAAAAAATATGATATTTTAATTTGTAGTTAGAAAAATTAATTTACAATAAAAGAAACGGAATTGAATTTTTAAGCAAATTGTCGAAAATTCAATCGAAAAGATAAATTTTCAATTTGCAGCTAGAAACATAAATTTGAAAACACAATTTAAAAAAAAAAATGCTTAATTTAGAAGAAAAGAAATGAATTTTTAACTATATAGTTTAATTTTCAACTTAAAATATTAATTTTCTACCAAAAAGATAAAATAAATGAATTTTCAATTGAAAAAAAAAAGAATTTTCAACCAAATAGTTAAATTTTTAACCCAAAAGAATAACTTTCGACCAAAAAAAAAGGCAAAATTTCAACAAAATACATGAATTTTAAACGGAAAAAATTAGTTGAATTTGCAGTTGGAAAAATTAATTTTCAAACGAAAAAGGAATCTTTGAATCTTTTGTTAAAAATTAATCTTTTTGGTTTTAAAGTAATCTATTCCAGTTAAATATTCATCATTTTAGTTGAAAATTAATTTTCTTGACTGAAAATTTAAACTATTTAATTTTTTAATCGATCCATTTTAGTTAAAAATTCAACTATTTCGTTAAAAATAATGTTTTTTCATTAAAAAATCATCATTTTTGGTTAAAAAAATTGATGTTCTTGCATAAAAATTCATCATTTTGGATAAAAATTGAAGTATTCAAGTTAAATATTCATCGTTTAGTTGAAAATAAAGTTTTTAACTGAAAATTTAACTTTGCCATTTTCTTGTTTTAAAATTAATGTTCTTGTTCGAAAATTCATTTTTTTGTTCGAAAATAAAACGATTTGATTGAAAGTAAACTCTTCTGTTGAAATATCATAATTTGAGTTGAAAATTTACCACTTTAGTGGAAATTATTTTGAGTAGAAAATCATTTTTTCACTAAAAATGCAACTATTTCATTTAAAATTGATTTTTTTAGTATTATTTAATTATTTAATTAATTGATGATGCTAATATATTTAAGAATATTGTGTAATATATTTTTTCAAAGGTTTCTGAATTAAACAGATTAATTAAATTCCGAGAAACTGAATAAAAAATTATTTATAATAAACTCGTTATAAAATGCGAAATATTTTAAAGGCTCCTTCTTACTTCAAAAAATTATACCTAGAAAAAACTTGAAATACCTCGAATAGAACCTGAAATTTTCCGGGAATTTTCGTCAGAATTTTTAATTTTTATAATAATTTGATTAATTTAATATATATTTAAATTATACTTTATAGATAATTTTGAATAAAAAATTAATTAAAAATATGAATTCAATTTTTTATAAATTAAAAAATTAATAGTAAAGTTTTGAAAAAATGTTTAATTTATGAAATTTCATTTTATTTTTCGAATTTCAATGATGAAAATTCTCTTTAGGAACACCTGGAGATGCGAGAATGATGCGAAGACAATTGCGTTCTTCCCCGGCGATAAAATGGCACGTGAGCTACGCCCCGGCACCTTCCGATATTTTCTGGGAAAATTTGAGTGTCGCGAGGCCTTGCTGGTATCTGAATGCGACTTTAATCAACATGATTTTGGGTCTGTTCCTCTTTTTCCTCACCACTCCTGTCGTGAGTTTATCGTCTCTTCTTTCTAGAATTTAAATCCAGGGACCAGAGTCTTTCCCCTATTTCCCTGCTTCCCAAATTTAAAATTCCCATTTTCTCTTTACATTCAGTTTAATTTTCTTCCATTGAAAATTCAATTCTCAATTTTTTTATTTTTCAACAATTTTCGAAAAAATCCATAGTAGAAAACTCAATGCTCAATTTTCTTTAATTTTTTTTTTTAATTTGAAACAGTTCAGAATTTAATTTTCAAATGTTGAAAATTCAATTATCAGTTTTTCTTCTATTTTCATCAATTTAATTTTCTGCTGTTTAAAATTCAATTCTCAATTTTCAGAAATAAATTTTTCATCTGTTAAAAATTTCTTTTTTCTTCAATTTTCATCGATTTAATTTTCTGTCCTTAAAAAGTCAAGTGTCAATTTCTTCAATTTGCAACTGCTGAAAATTCAATTATCAGTTTTTCATTTATTTTCATCAACTTCATTTTCTGCCGTTCAAAATTCAATTCTCAATTTCTTTAATTTTTAATTTTTTTTTTATTTTCAACAGTAGAATTCGCATCTGTTAAAAATCCAATTTTCTTCAATTTCCAACAGTAAAAAATTAAATTTTCAACTGTTAAAAATTCAGTTTTTTTCAATTTTCAACAGTAGAATAGTAATAGCTGCCCGTTTTGAAAAAATCGAAAAACTCGATTGTAGAAAATTCAATGTTGAATTCAATGTTTTGCTGAAAATTTAACTCTTCTAAGTGAAACTTGAACTATTTTGTTGAAAATTTGTTGTTGTTTTTTTTTGTGGAAAAGTATTTTTTTCAACTGAAAATGTAAATATTATAGTTGAATATTTAGTCATTAAATTAAAAAAATCATCTCTTTGGCTTTAAGTTAATTTTTGAAAATAAAAATCTGACTATTCAATTTTTGGTTGAAGAATGATATATTTTTAGTTGAAAATTCGTTTTTTTTTTGCTATAAATATATCTTCTTAGTAAAAAATTCATCTTTTTGGTGGAAAATTAATTTTTTAAACTGAAAAGTTAACTATTTTTGTTTCGGTTGAAAATTGGTTATTATTTTTTTTTTTTTAATTGAAAAATTCTCAATTTCTTCCATTTTTATGCGTTGAAAATTCAATTTTTTTCAATTTTCAACAGTAGAATTCGCATCTGTTAAAAATCCAATTTTCTTCAATTTCCAACAGTAAAAAATTAAATTTTCAACTGTTAACAATTCAGTTTTTTTCAATTTTCAACAGTAGAATAGTAATAGCTGCCCGTTTTGAAAAAATCGAAAACCTCGATTGTAGAAAATTCAATGTTGAAAATGCAATTATAATTTTTCTCTTCAATTTATTTGAAAATTCATGTCTTTGGTTGAAAAATGAACTAATATTCTATTGAAAATTATTTTTTTTTTCCTGAAAATTAATCTTTTTTCGTTTTGCTGAAAATTTAACTCTTCTAGGTGAAACTTGAACTATTTTGTTGAAAATTTGTTGTTGTTTTTTTTTGTGGAAAAGTATTTTTTTCAACTGAAAATGTAAATATTATAGTTGAATATTTCGTCATTAAATTAAAAAATTCATCTCTTTGGCTTTAAGTTAATTTTTGAAACTAAAAATCTGACTATTTAATTTTTGGTTGAAGAATGATCTTTTTTCATAGTTGAAAATTCGTTTTTTTTTTGCTTGAAATTTATCTTCTTGGTAGAAAATTCATCTTTTTGGTTGAAAATTAATTTCTTAAACTAAAAAGTTAACTTTTTTTGTTTTGGTTAAAATCTGATTTTTTTTTTGTTTAAATCGAAAAATTTTCAATTTTTTCAATTTTTATGCGTTGAAAATTCAATTTTTTTCAATTTTCAGTAGTAGAATTCTCATCCGTGAAAAATCCAACTTTCTTCAATTTTTAAATGTTAAGTTTTCGCCTGTTGATAAGTGAATTGTCGAATTTTTTCAATTTGAAACAGTTAAAAATTTAATTTTCAACTGTTGAAAATTCAATGATAATTTTTTCTTCAATTTTCTACCTTTGAAATTTCAATCTTCATCTTCTGAAAATTCATTTCTCAATTTCCTTCAATTTTCCACAATAGAATTTTCAATCTGTTAAAAATACAATTTCCCATTATTTTTCAGTAGCTATCCGTTTTCGAAAGAATCTAAAAACTCAATTTTTTATAACTCAAGGTTCAATGTTCTTCAATTTTGAACAGTTGAACATTCAATTTCTTCAAGTTTCAATATTTGAAAATACATTTTTCAATTTTCATAAATTTTTAACTGTTAAAAATTCAATTCTTTATTTTTCAAGATTTTCAACATTTGAATTTTTAATTGTTGAAAATTCTAAATTTTTTCAATTTTCAACAAAAGAAATCTCCATTTTCTTCAATTTTCAACAACTAAAATTCAATTTTTTTCAATTTTTAAATACTGAAAATAAAGTTTTGAATTTTCTGAAGTTTTTAACAGTTTGAATTCACAATTGAATTTCCAGTTTTTAAAAATTCAGTTATAAATTTTCTTTAACTTTTAATAATGCAAAATTCTATTTTTAAACATTTCATTTTCAATTGCTGAAACTTCAATTATAAATTTTCTTAAATTTTCAACATTAGAAAATTCTATTTTATTCAATTTTAAATAGTTTAAAATTCAAATTTCAACATTTGAAAATACATTTTTCAATTTTCTTAAATTTTCAACAGTTGAAAATTCAATCCTAATTTTTCTTTAATTTTCAGCAGTATAAAATCAAATTCTTTTTAAATTTTAACATTTGTAAATACAGTTTTCTATTTTCTTCAATTTTCAACAATTGAAAATTCATTTAACAATTTAAAACATTTTTTAATCATTGAATTTTCAGTTGCTCAGAGTTCCATTATAAATGTTCCTTCATTTAATCAATTTAATTTTCAAACATTCAATTTTCTTTCATTTTCAACAGTTGAAAATTAGATTTTTACCTATTGAAAATTGAATAAAATCAATAATTCAATTTTAACACTCGAAAATTTAACTTTTGTAATTTCAATTTTCAATTAGAATTGAAATTTTTATATGTGAAAATTAAATGTTTTGAAATTGAATTTTCTATGGTTAAAAGTTCAAGACAATTTATAACTGTATTTGCAGCAACTTTTAATTCAATTATCGAAAGTTTAGACAAATTAAAAATTGAATTTTCAATTGTTAAAAATTTAGAAAAATTGAAAATTTTAATTTTTAACTGTTGAAATTTGAAGAAAATAAAAAAAGATTTTCTTCCGTTAAAAATTGAAGAAAATTTAGAATTAAAATTTCAACATCTAAGAATCGAATTTTCTATCGTTAAAAACTAAAAAGAAAGTTTATAATTGAATTTTTACGAACTAAAAATTCAATTGTTGAAAATGTTGAAGAATTAAAAATTGTATTTTCAACTGTTGAAAATTTATGGAAATTGGAAACTGTATTTTCAAATATTGAAACTTGAAAAAAATTAATTTTAAACTGTGGAAATTTGAAAAGAAATCATTCTGTTGAAAATTTATAATTTAATTTTCAACAATCATTGAAAATTTAAAAAAGTTTATAATTGCATTTTTACGAACTAAATATTCAATTGTTGAAAATTCTGAAAAACTAACAATTGAATTTTCAACTGTTGAAAATTTATGAAAATTTATAATTGTATTTTTAAAAACTAGGAAATTCAATTGTTCAAAATTTAGAAAAATTGAAAATTGAATTTTAAACTGTTGAAGTTTGAAGAAATTTAAATTATCAGTTGTTGAAAATTGAAGAAAATCTAATTTTCTATCGTTAAAGATTAAATAAAGTTTATAATTGAATTTTGGCAAACTAAATATTAAGTTGTTGAAAATGTTGCAAAATCAAAAATTGAATTTTCAGCGTTTGAAAATTTATGAATATTGAAAACTGTATTTTTATATATTGAAACTTGAAAAAAATGAATTTTAAACTGTGGAAAATTGAAGAAAATTAAAAACTAGATTTTCTTCTTTGAAAATTGAAGAAAATTAATAATTTAATTTCCAACAACTGAAAATTCAATTGTTAAAAATTTATAAAAATTGAAAATTGAATTTTTAACTGCTGAAATTTGAAGAAATTTGAATTTTCAGTTGTTGAAAATGGAAGAAAATCGAATTTTCTGTCGTTGAAAATTAAATAAAGTTTATAATTAAATTTTGGCGAACTAAATATTAAGTTGTTGAAAATGTTGCAAAATCAAAAATTGAATTTTCAACTTTTAAAAATTTATGAAAATTGAAAACTGTATTTTTATATATTGAAATTTGAAAAAATTTAATTTTAAATTGTGGAAACTTGAAAACTAGATTTTCTTGTGTTGAAAATTGATGAAAATTTATAATTGAATTTTGATGTCGAAAATTGAAGAAAATCGAATTTTCTATCGTCGAAAATTAAAGAAAGTTTAAAATTGAATTTTGGCGAACTAAATATTCAATTAGTGAAAATGTTGAAAAATTGAAATTCAATTGTTAAAAATTTAGAAAAATTGAAAATTGAATTTCGAACTGTTAAAGTTTAAAGAAATTTGAATTTTCAGATGTTGAAAATTGAAAAAAAATCGAATTTTCTATCGTTAAAAATGAAATAAAGTATATAATTGAATTTTGGCAAACTAAATATAATGTTGTTGAAAATGTTGCAAAATTAAAAATTAAATTTTTAGCGTTTGAAAATTTATGAATATTAAAAACTGTATTTTTATACATTGAAACTTGAAAAAAAAAGAATTTTAAACTGTGGAAAATTGAAGAAAATTAAAAATTAGTTTTTCTTCTTTCGAAAATTGAAGAAAATTAATAATTTAATTTCCAACAACTGAAAATTCAATTGTTAAAAATTTATAAAAATTGAAAATTGAATTTTTAACTGCTGAAATTTGAAGAAATTTGAATTTTCAGTTGTTGAAAATGGAAGAAAATCGAATTTTCTATCGTTGAAAATTAAATAAAGTTTATAATTGAATTTTGGCGAACTAAATATTCAATGGATGAAAATGTTGAAAAATTGAAGTTTCAACTGTTGAAAATTTATGAAAATTGGAAACTGTATTTTCAAATATTGAAAGTTGAAAAAAAAAGAATTTTAAACTTGAAAATTGCAAAAAAATAAAAACTAGATTTTCTTTTCTTGAAAATTGATGAAAATTGATAATTTAATTTCCAACAACTAAAAATTCAATTGTTAAAAATTTATAAAAATTGAAAATTGAATTTTTAACTGCTGAAATTTGAAGAAATTTGAATTTTCAGTTGTTGAAAATGGAAGAAAATCGAATTTTCTATCGTTGAAAATTAAATAAAGTTTATAATTGAATTTTGGCGAACTAAATATTCAATGAATGAAAATGTTGAAAAATTGAAGTTTCAACTGTTGAAAATTTATGAAAATTGGAAACTGTATTTTCAAATATTGAAAGTTGAAAAAAATTATTTTTAAACTGGAAAATTAAAGAAAATTAAAAACTAGATTTTCTTTTGTTTAAATTTTACGAAAATTTATCATTGAATTTCCAACAACTAAAAATTCAATTGTTAAAAATTTATAAAAATTGCAAATTTAATTTTAACTGTTGAAATTTGAAGAAAATCTAATTTTCTATCTTTGAAAATTAATGAAAGTTGATAATTGAATTTTCAACAACTAAGAATGAAATTTTTGAAAATTGAATTGTATTTCAGTTTGAATTTTCAACCGTTCAAAATGGTGGAAAATATAATATTGAATGGTTGAAAATTGATCATTGAACTTTTAATTGTTTAAAGAAATGTCTAAAAATCAATTCTTCAATAGCATAAGCATAAGGCATCAAAAGCGTTTGAAATTTTTTAAAAGTACATTTCTTCTAAAAAAAAGGTTGTACCTTCTTTTCCGTATGTAAAAATTAATGTTTAATCTGTCCCCGATTTTCTTCCTTTCCGTGAAAAAAATGATCCTATTTCCCTGTTTTTTTTTTCAGCTCCTTTTGCCCTCTGATCCCTGGCTAATAAATCTAAAATAGTGAGTCAATAAAAAGAGTTTCGAGTCTTCCAGGTGATACTGACTGCAGTGAATAAGCTTCCAATTACGGGAGAGCTTAGAAATCTGAGTCCAGTTCTTTCGGCTTTCTTGCCGACTGTAATTTTAGTGAGCGTCGCTGCCTTGATGCCGGCGCTCGTCGGCAAAAGCGAATCTTTCGTGAGACACTGGACCAGAAGCAGTTTAAACCGATCAGTCATGAGGAAGACTTTGCTTCTGATGTTGCTCGCTTTTCTCATTTTGCCGAGTCTCGGATTAACGAGTTTCCAAGCGGTTTTGGATTGGGTTCACAGTGGAAATGACACCGCCAGATGGGAATGTATCTTCCTCCCAGATCAGGTATTTTCCATTAATTTAGGGGCCGTGCATAAATTATCTACCTCAAGATTTTTATTCACTCTATTTATTTATTTATTTATTTACTTTTTGAATAATATCCGTGTTTAAAATATAAATGTAAAATTTTCATGTTTTTTCATTTATTTTATTTAAAATATTGTATTTTCTACTATATAAGATGGCTGTTTAACAAATTATATATTTTTTTGCAGCAAGTTAAGATTTAAAAAATTTATAATTTAAATTTCAACAACTGATAATTCAATTATTGAAAATTTAGAAAAATCTATTTTTCAACTGTTGAAGATTGTAGAAAATTAAAATGTAAATTTCCAACTGTTGAAATTTTAAGAAAATTGGATTTTCTGTGTCAAAAATATAAATTTATAATTGAATTTTGATCAGCTCAAAATTATATGTTTGAAAATTGAATTTTCCATGGTTGAAAATTAAAGAAAAATTAGAAATTGAATTTTCTACTGTTAAAAATAAAAATTTATAATTTAATTTTCATCAACTCAAAATTAAATGTTTGAAAATTGAATTTTCTATGGTTAAAGATTAAAGAAAGTTTGTACTATAATTTTCAACAACGGCAAATTTAGAAAAAGGGAATTTTCAACTGTTGAAAATTGAAGAAAATTTATAATAGAATTTTTAAATGTTGAAAATTGAAGAAAATTAAGAACTTAATTTTCAACTGAAAATTAAATGTTTGAAAATTGAATTTTTTATGGTTAAAAATTAAAGAAAGAAAAGGAATTTATTTTTCAACAACTGAAAATTTTATTGTTGAAAATTTAGAAAAATTGAATTTTCTACTATTCAAAATTGAAAAAAACTTGAATTTTCTACTATTGAAAATATCATTTATAATTAAATTTTCAATCAGTGAAAATTAAATGTTAGAAAATTTAGTGTTCTATGGTTGACAATTAAAGAAAAATTATAATTGAATTTTCAACTGTTGAAAATTAAAAAAAATTGAAAACTGAATTTCCAGCTGTTGAAATTGAAAAAAATTGAATTTTCTGCTGTTAAAAATAAATATTTATAATTTAATTTTCATCAACTCAAAATTAAATGTTTGAAAATTGAATTTTCTATGGTTAAAGATTAACGAAAGTTTGTACTATAATTTTCAACGACGGCAAATTTAGAAAAAGGGAATTTTAAACTGTTGAAAATTGAAGAAAATTTATAATAGAATTTTTAAATGTTGAAAATTGAAGAAAATTCATAACTGAATTTTCAACTGAAAATTAAATGATTGAAAATTGAATTTTCTGTGGTTGAAATTTTAAGAAAAAAAAATTGATTTTTCAACAACTGAAAATTCTATTGTTGAAAATTTAGAAAAATTGAATTTTCTGCTATTGAAAATTGAAAAAACTTGATTTTTCTACTGTTAAAAATAACATTTATAATTAAATTTTCAATCAGTGAAAATTAAATGTTAGAAAATTTAATGTTCTATGGTTGACAATTAAAGAAAAATTATAATTGAATTTTTATCATTGTAAATTCTATTTTCGAAAATTTAGAAAAATTAAAAATTGAATTTTCAACTGTTGAAAATTTAAAAAATTGAAAACTGAATTTCCAGCTGTTGAAATTGAAAAAAATGAATTTTCTGCTGTTAAAAATAAATATTTATAATTGAATTTTCATCAAATCAAAATTAAATGTTTGAAAATTAAATTTTCTATGGTTAAAGATTAAAGAAAGTTTGGACTATAATTTTCAACAACGGCAAATTTAGAAAAAGGGAATTTTCAACTGTTGAAAATTGAAGAAAATTTATAATAGAATTTTTAAATGTTGAAAATTGAAGAAAATTCAGAACTGAATTTTCAACTGAAAATTAAATATTTGAAAATTGAATTTTTTATGGTTAAAAATTAAAGAAAGAAAAGGAATTTATTTTTCAACAACTGAAAATTCTATTGTTGAAAATTTAGAAAAATTTAAGTTTTATTTTTTAAAGACTGACGAAAATTGAATTTTCTACTATTGAAAATTGAAAAAACTTAAATTTTCTACTGTTGAAAATAACATAATTTAATTCTGAACCAGTAAAAATTAAATGTTAGAAAATTGATTGTTCTATGGTTGACAATTAAAGAAAAATTATAAATGAATTTCTATAATTGAAAATTTAAAAAAAAAAATTAAAAACTAAATTTCCAGCTGTTGAAATTTAAAGAAAATTGAATTTTCTATGTCAAAAATATAAATTTATAATTGAATTTTCATTAACTCAAAATTAAATGTTTGAAAATTGAATTTTCAATGTTTGAAAATTAAAGAAAAATTAGAGATTGCATTGTCAACTATCGAAAATGAAGAAAATTAAAAACTGAATTTCTAGCTGTTGAAATTGAAAAAAATTGAATTTTCTACTGTTAAAAATAACATTTATAATTGAATTTGGAATCAGTGAAAATTAAATGTTAGAAAATTGAATGTTCTATGGTTGGCAATTAAAGAAAAATTATAATTGAATTTCTATCATTGAAAATTTAGAAAAATTGAATTTTCAACCGTTGAAAATTAAAAAAAATTGAAACCTAAATTCCCACCTGTTAAAATTAAAAGAAAATTGAATTTTCTATGGTTACAAATGAAAGAAAGCTTATAATATAATTTTCAATAACGGAAAATTTAGAAAAAGGCAATTTTAAACTGTTGAAAATTGAAGAAAATCGGCAAATGAATTTTCAACTGGAAATAAGGTGTTTGAAAATTGAATTTTCTGTGTTTGAAAATTAAAGAAAATTTATTATTGACTTTTTAGCAACTGAAAAATCAATCGTTGAAAATTTGAAAAATTAAAAACTGAATTTTCAACTTTTAAAAATCCAAGGAAAATTGAATTTTCTACAGTTGTAAATTAAAGAAAATTTATAATTGAATTTTCAACTGCAAGTTAAATATTTGAAATTTGAATTTTCTGCGGTCGAAAATTAAAGAAAAACGGGAATTGCGGTGGGGGCAAGAGTGGGAATAAGGAGTTAGAAAGGCTGAGAAACATAGAACAAAGAATAGAGAAGAAAGAGAGGGAAGAAAGAAAATT
>NC_046657.1:18622743-18643511 GCF_010883055.1 Belonocnema kinseyi | reverse complement strand
CACTCTCGCTTTCGTTAGCTCGCTCACTCGCTTACTAATAAGTCCGAAATTGCGCTATCGCAGGAACTAGATATAAGACTTTATGTAAATAGTTGTAAATAACTGTATATATAGAAAGGATTAGATTGTAAAAAATATATAGATGTAAACGGAAAGATTGTAAGGAATGGAAGTCATGTAAACCCTTAGGGGACACATTATGAATAAAGAAGAACAACTGAAAATTCTATTGTTGAAAGTTTAAAAAAATAGAATTTTCAACTTTTGAAAACTGAAGAAAATTGAATTTTTGAACTACTGAAAATTCTTTTCTTGGAAATTTAGATAAATTAAAAACTGAATTTTAAACGGTTAAAAATTGAAAAAAACTGAATTCTCTACTGTTAAAAAGAAAAAATTATAATTGAATTTTCATCAACTCAAAATTAAATGTTTGAAAAATGAATTTTCTATGGTTAAAATTTAAATCAAGTTTATACTCGAATTTTCAACAACTGAAAATTCTATTGCTGAACATTTAGAAAAATTGAATTTTCAACTGTTGAAAATTGAAGAAAATTTATAACTAAATTTTTAAGAACTGTGAATTAAATGTTTAAAAACTAAATTTGCTATGGTTGACAATTAAAGAAAATTTATAATTAATTTTTAACAACTGAAAATTGAGAAAAATTGAATTTTCAACTGAAAATTAAGTGTTTGAAATTTGAATTTTCTATGCTTGAAAATTAAAGAAAATTGATAATTGATCTTTTAACAACTGAGAAATAAATCGCTAGAAATTTAGAAAAATTAAGAACTAAAGTTTCAACTGTTGTAAATGCAAGAAAATTTGATTTTCTACTGTTGAAAATTAAAGAAAATTAATCATTGATTTTTTAAACTGAAATTTAAATGTTAGAAAATTGAATTTTTTGTGTTTGAAAATTAAAGAAAAATTATTATTAAATTTTCAACAACTTTAAATTATAAAGTTCAACTCAATTATATTTTTTTAACTTTTAAAAATTTAAGATATTTAAAAAATGTATTTCCAACTGTTGAAATTTAAAGAAAATTGAATTTTGAACTATTGAAATAGAAGGAAATAAAATTTTCTACTATTGAAAATGAAATTTATGATTAAATTTTAAGCAACTGAAAATTGAATTTGCTATAGTTGAAAATAAAATAAAAATTATAATTGAATTTTCAACTGAAAGTCAAATGTTTTTGTAAATTTAATTACCAATGATCAGTTGTTGAAAATTTAATTATAAATATTATTTGATTTTAATTTTATTATTTGATTTTTCAATTGTTGAAAATTCAATTCTAATTTTTCTTTAATTTGAAACTATAGGAAATTCAATTTTCAATTAAATTTTCTACTCTTAAGAATAAAATTTATAATTAAATTCTCAACATCAGTTTGAAAATTCAAATATTTGGTTAAAACTTTAGCTGTTTTTGGTTCAAGATTAGTCTTTTTTCTTTGAAAATAATTTTATTTGTTTAAAAGTTCAATTGTATAATTGTAAATTAAATTATTTTGTTGAAAAATCCAGTATTTTGTTTAAAAGTTATCTTTTTGGGTCGAAAATTCTACTGTTTAATTATTTGTATGATACTTTAATTATTTTGTTGGAAATCAAACTATTCTCAACAAAGCAATTGAATTTATGGACTAAAACTTTCCAGGTTTAAAAGTAAACTATTTTCTAAAAATTCGACTTCCCAGATTTAAAATTTAACGTTTTGATTAAAAATACAAATTTTTTTGGTTGAAGTTTAATCCTTTTTGTTTAAAAATGCAACTATTTGGTTGAAAATTTATCTTTGTAAGTAAAAAATTCATGTTATTTGGTTTAAGATTCAAATATTTTGATGAAAATTCCAATATTTTGGTGAAAATTAACTCCTTTGGGTATATTTTATTTTATTTTTCGTTTGAAAATGCCATCGTTTGTTTAAAAATTCAACAATTTTCTCAAACATTTGACTTTTTAGCTTAAAAATTCAAACATTTGGTTTGAAAATGCTACTGTTTTTGGTTTAAGCTTAGTCTTTTTTATTTGAAGATTATTTTTGTTTGTTAAAAATTCAATTATTTGATTAAAAATTCGATTCTTTTGTTGAAAATTCGAGTATATTGTTAAAAAGTCATATTTTTGGGCCAAAAATTTAACCGTTTTTGTTGACCATTCTCCTATTCGCACAGAAAGTTCGTGTTTTTGGATTTGAATTTTTTTTTGTTTTCTAGAAAATTCAAGTGACTTTTAAAAATTAAATTATTTGTCTGAAAATTTGTGTACTTTGAAAAAATTCGCCTTTTGGTTTGAAAATTCAACTATTTTGTTTTTAAAAAATCATATATTTCGTTGATAAATTTTATTTTTTGATAGAAAAATAATCATTTTATTTGAAAATTAATTTTCTTTTTAAAAATTCATCTTTTTGTTTATAATTTAACTGTTCGATTTCTAAATTCATCACTTTGGCTGAAAATTGACATATTTTGTTGCAAATCCGTTTTTTGTTGTTGTTGAAATTAAATTTTTTCAATTGAAAATGTATTTTTTAAAGTTTTAGTTGAAAATTGATCTTTTCTAGTAAAAAATCCATACAATTTGGATAAAAATTGTTGGTTTTTAATTGAAAATTAAAAAATTATTCTTTACCGTTAAAAAATCAAATATTCCAGTTAATTATTTATCATTTTGTTCTAAAATTAATCTTTTAGCTTGGACAGTACATTATTTGGTTGATAGTAAAAAACACTTTTGATAAAAATTACTTTTTTATTGTAGAAGATTCATCGTTTTGATTTAAAAAAATTCCACATGAATATTTCATAATTTTATATAAGATTTAATGTCTTTGGTTAAACATAATTTTACGACCAAGAATTTAATTTTTGGTTGAAAAATTATTATTAATCTTCTTGTTAAAAAAATAATGTTTTGAGTCAAAAATTAAATCATTCTGGTAAAAGAATCAGCATTTCACTTCAAAAATCATCTTTCTGGTTTGAACTACAACTATTCCAGATAAATGTTATTTTTATTATTTAAAATTCATCAGTTTGTTTGAAAATGTAAATTTTTTTTAAGTTAGTTTTTTTTTTAAAGTAATTTTTCTAACAGAAAATTTAACTTATTGTATTCAAAAATTCCATAGTTGTAGTTGAAAATTTATCTGTTTGGCTAAACATTAATTTTTCTGACTTAAAATTTAATATTTAAGTTTTGGTTGATAACTTATCTGTTATAGTAAAAATTATTATTATTTTTTTTTTTAAATTCAACTATGTCAGTTGAAGATTCATTGTTTTAGTTGAAAATTCTTCTGTTTGGTTCAAATTTAATTTCTTCAACTAAGAATGTTTCTATTCTATTTTCGGTTGAAACTTAATATTTTTTTTAGTTCAAAATTCAACTTTCTTGTCGAAAATCTGTCTTTTCTAATTAAAACTTCAACTATTTTGTTAAAAATTCATATGCTTTGTTGAAAAATTGTATTTTTCAGTTGAAAATCAATCTTTTTATATAAAAATTAATCTTATTGTGTAAAAATTCATAATTTTATTTGAAAATTCATCACTTTGGTTAAAAATTGAACTATTTTGTTTGAAGGTACGTTTCTTTTTTGTTGAACATTAATTTTTTCAACTGAAAGTTTAACTAATAAATTTGTTGTAAAAATTGATATTTGTTAGTGACAAATTTAGGTATTTTTTTTTTTAAATTAATTTATTTTGCAATATTTTACTCTGTTGTATTAAAGTATGGTTAGAATGAACGTAATGAATTAACCCTTAAAGTGCGTCGTGGGTGTTTGACACCCCAAGAAAATTTCAAACTCTTATCAACCACACTTAATTCGAAAAAATTGAGTAAGTGTCGCCATCTAGCTTAAGCTGGAGACACTAACTGTATGTTAAGTAAAGTCTGCTAACAGCAGCTGCTGAAAGTGGAGGTAAAAAAATCGTGGGGTGCAAATAAATATCTTTTTTCAAAGCACCCATGTTGCAATATTTTTTTAATGAAAGTACACTATTTCAAAAGTATAGTCATTAATTTTCAGGTTAAAATAATTAAAATTGCGTGACTTATGAATTTTTGAGTAAAAAAACCCATTTTTTCACTTTTTTCAATAATTTTTTTAACAAACTGAAAATAAATAAATGGCTATAAAATCAACTCTATCTGATAAAAGATACCTTGACGTATACCGGATAATTTTATTATGACAAAATATTTAATAGGGATTAAACAATACATGATAAAATTCGCTGGGGTATAAAACACCCACGATGCACTTTACCGTGATTTTTACCATGCATATGCACTTTGAGGGTTAAATTTTTGTGTTTTTCGGTAAATATTAATATTTTACTTTCAGTTGAAGCTGATTTTTTCTTGAAATTATCAATAAAGTAACATAAATTGCCTTGAGAGAAACATCTGCTTAAATCGGTTTAACTTTTATTTCTTTAGTGATTCGAATTTTGTATTTTCTTTCTGTTTTGAGGGTGCCTTTTTCGTGAATTACGTCATCACAGCAGCTTTAGTAGGAAGTGCCCTTGAACTTGTCAGATTTCCAGAGCTCGCCCTCTACACTTTTAGACTCTGTATCGCGAGAAGTCGAGCCGAAAGGATCCACGTGCGAAAGGCAGTCCTCTGGGAATTTCCTTTGGGCGCCCACTACGCCTGGCTTCTGCTCGTCTTCACAATGACCACCGTTTACAGCCTTGCGTGTCCACTCATCACGCCCTTTGGTCTCCTCTATCTGCTCATCAAGCATTTTGTAAGTACATACTCGTATTTATTTCATTTTAATCACAGAAATTCAATTTTTTTTTGTTAAAAATTCAACTGTTTGGTTGAAAATTAATCTGTATTAGTTCAGGATCCAAGTATTTTGTTGCAATTTTGGCTTTGTTGATTAAATCCAACTGTTTTATTTTACATTTAAATAAAAATAGGTTTTTTTCAATTATCAAGTATTATATTTTTTATTGAAAATTCAACTTCTTGGTCGAAAGTTGAACTACTTTTTTAAAAGTGGATTTTTTTATTTAAGGATGAATCATTTTGTTTGAAAATTATTTTTGTAAGCTGATAATTGAACTGTTTTATCAAAAATACAACTGACTACTTACAAATTAACTGTTTTGTACCATTTTTTTATTTAAAATTAATTGACAGTTTATCTACAGAATTTTGGATTAAAAATTGTTTTTTTTTTAATTTTACTGTTTAGATAAAAAAATGTAGGAACGAAAAATTATGGGCCGCAAAAAATTCAGGAATGACTGGGACTTCAATTACAAAATCGGGAATTTACCTTTGACCACAATAAAATTCAAGTTTTTATTATTTGAATAATTTTTGGTCAATTTAGAAAAGTGATTTCTACTTTATCTACCATCGCAGATTTTTCAGATTATCTCAGTTCATTGTAATTAAATCACAATTTATTATTCAATTTTTATTTATTTGTTTATTTAGAAATTAGCCTAATCGTTTGAAAATTCATCTTTTTGGTTAATAAAACTCAACTATTTCAGTTGAAAATTGATTTTTTTCTTCTTCAAAAGTCAACAATTTGAATGAAAATTTGTCTTTTTTAATTGAAAATTCAACTATTTCGTTGAAAATCCACATATTTTGTTGATTTTTTTTTTTTTTTTAGAAAATTATGTTTTACTTTGTTAGTTAATATTCTTGTTCAAGGATTCTTTTTTCCGGTTAAAAATACAAATACAAAATCGAATAGTGACATTTTTAGATGAAAAAATTAATCAGGAAAATTAATTTTTAATCAAATAGTGGAATTTTCAACCAAAAAGATCAATTTTCTGCCCGAAGAGACAATTTTTTAAGAAAAGACACAAAGTTTCATTTAAAAAATTGATTTTTAATCAGATAGTAGAATTTTCAATCAAAAAGACAGATTTTTTTACCAAAAGAGGCCAAATGTAAAATTTCAAATAAACAGATGAATTTTCAACCAAGAAAATATTCTATGTTAAAATAGGATGGTTAAATTTTCATTGAAAATACTGAATTTTCAACAAAATAAAATGTATTTTAACCCTTGTTGCACACACCTCGCTCCTGTGATTTATTGTGCACATGGGGTGTTTTCCACCGCAGTCACTTTGAAGGTGAATTACAGGGGTACTACTTGTGTTTTGGACTTAAAAAAAATTCCTGGGTATTCTTCAAAGCTTCAAAAATTGTGGTCCAAAAGGTTTCATAATGATATTTTTATATAAACATTTGATAAAAAATATTGAAGTTGAAAAACCCGAAAAAAGTACTCTTTTGACTTAAAAAATCACGAAAAATTAAATTTTTAATATTTTTTCAAAATTCTTGCGGAAGTGTAATCTCGAAACAATGCACTTTATAGAAAAAAATATTAGCTTAGTTTGACATTTCAAAAACTATATTTATTTCACTATATGAAGTCATGCATATTTGAAAAAATTTTTATTGTAACACATTTAAAAATAGAAGGATACAAATAATTATGCTGACACTTCCCTATTATTACTTTTCACTCACTAATAAGCAAAAAAATAATAAAAAATTAATCACAGAAATATGCATACTGTACACATGGGGTCGATAATACCCGAGAATCTCGGAACTTCTTCTTTGCATTGTTGCCAAGCGCACACAAAAGTCGAACGGGTGAAACTATGTACAGCGCCTTAAAGTAGAAATACTCGACTATACCTAGATGGCGGCACTGGTCTCAATTCGCATTCTAAGTATTCAAAAATCGCACTTGAAAATTGGCTGGGGTATATTTAACCCCATGTGCAGAATAAGGGTTAAAAAGAGACTGATGACTTCATCGAACTCGCCTACTCAAAAATGGTCAGATTTGTATTCTTTTGACCAGGTGGACAGACACAATTTGTGTTTCGCCTACGGACCGAGCGTGGGTGGAGGTCAATTAGCTGGAGCAGCAGCAAGTGCAGCAGGAGCTGCACCAGTTTTAGCACAAGCGGCCTTTTTAGCCTTGGGCCTTGTGAGAGGCGGATTATCTGCTCTCTCGGCTGTTCAACTTAGTGGACTCGCTGCCAGCATTTTGGGTCTTGTGACCGGCGCCACTTTGCCCTCTTCTAAGCCCAAGGTACCGTACAAATCTTTTCTGCTCTCTATTCTTCCTCAAATTTCTCTTATTCCTGATGAAAAAGTTTTATAGGATTTGATAAGAAACAAAAAAATATAAATTTTCATAAGAAAAATCTGTCCAAGTTCGATTTCAACAGTTTTTAAAATAATAAACTAATTATTAAAATAATAGAAAAATAAATTATATATATATATGAAATAATTTTTTTTTAATATAATAAAATAATTTAAAAAATAATTAAATAACTGTAAATATAAATAAATTATTTTCAAAGGGGAACGATAATTGATTTGTCAAAACGATTCTAAATCCGTTCAAAATTTTTAATTTCCCGATTTTATCGTTAACAATTAAACTTTTTCAATTCGAAAGTCTTAATCATTAGAAAAATGCAAACATCCGATTGAAAAATTTTAAACTATTTTAATTTATAAATGACATAATAATAATGATTTTATTTTAATCCATTCAATTTGAAATTTTTATTCAAGAAAAAGAATAATTATTTAATATTCAGCAATGTTTGACTGTTTATTTAAGGCAAATGAATTCAAACCGAATATTTAAAAGTAAACAATTTAAAACTGAATTGTTTGACATATTTTTATTGTTATTTAAAAAAAAAACAAATTAATTTCTAATTTATATTGTTGAAGTTTGGTGTTTAAATCGCAATTCAATACTTATTATTCGTAAAAAAATCGAGTAATTTTAAGAGGTATTTAAAAGTTTTGAAAAGATTGAAAATTAATTTAAAACTTGAAATGATTTCAAATAATTTAAGCGTAGTTTGCACCAACAAAATTCAGCTATTCGTATCGAAATTTCTGTGCAAATAGTCACAGCCGAATTTAAAATAAAATGTCGATTATTGCAGATTAAAAAAAAAATTAATCAATTCAAACTTCTAAAGAATTGTGAAAGGCTTCAAAAAAATAAAAAAAAATTCGGAAGATTCCTAGGAAAATGAAAAATAATTCTTTATTTTGAAATATGTATTATTTTAAAAGAATATTTTAAAAAACTTTAAAAGATTTCCAAAATTGTTAAAAAAGAATCTAGAAAATTTTAACGGGAATTTTTTCTTCATTCAAAACAGTATTAAACAGTATTAAAAACTGAACAATAATTGTTTCAGTCTAAATGATTACATTTTTAATCCTTTTAATTTGAAATTTTTTATTAAAGAGCTTTTAAACTTTTAACGTTAATTTTTTTTATTGCTCTATATAAAAAAAGTTAAATTTAGCAGCGAAATTGTTGAATTTTTGTGTATAAATAATAATTGAACACTTATCATTAGTAGAAAAAATTTGAGTCCATTTAAGACATATTTAGAAGTTTCAAAAGGGTTCAAAATTAATTTAAACTGATAACATGTAATTTAAACGAAACGTGTGAAAATTTTTTTCAGAACCTCTAAAAATATTTTAAAATTAATAGAATTTTCCTACAATTTTTTAGAATATCCTGAAAATTAAAAAAAAAAACTTTTATAATCTTCCAGGGTCTTTTTTTACAATTTTAAAAATATTTTTAAATATTCTGTTAAAATAATTTCTCAAAATGAAAATTCATTTTGAATTTTCCTATAAACATTAAGACATTTTTTTATTCTTTTTGAGCCTTTCACAATTCTCTTTCTCAAGATTTGGAAATAAAATAGTGAAGCTTTATAGGGATGCTTAAACTATTTAAAATGAAAATAATTCAAGTACTAATTCAAGAACTTTACGTTTAAAAGGATTTAAATTTAAAATTTTAAAATTTTCTAACCTGAAAATTTGAATTTGAATTTGAAAATTTTAAAGTTCATTGAGTCGTTCTTTAATTTAGTGTAATGAAAATTTTAACGTGAATTTATATTTTTGGAAACTAATATAAATTTTTGAAATCTATCATTTATGAATCTTCAAAATTCTGAATTTTGCTCTATTGAAACTTTATAAACTATTTTTGAAATAACTTCAAAAAATTTAATTTTTAAAGGACTTAATTTGAAATTTTTCAATTAAGAAAAAGAACAATTATTACTTAATATTTAGAAATATCTGACTGTTCATTTAAAATCAGTAATTATAAATTTAATACTCAAAACTAAAAAAAAAACTTAAAAATAAAACTAAACTTTGAACGTAACAATTTTATTGTTCCAAATTTTATAATTTTATTATTTCAAATATTCGACAAAAGGTTTAAGTGATTTCGCAAATACATCAATTATTTCACAAACACTTTAGGTAGATTTTTGAAAAAATTCAAACTATCTAATGCATTTCGTCATTCGATTTCAGAGGGGTGCAAATCAATAAATTGTCCCTCTCTAAGCGATTTCCGAGGGTGGCATTGCGCCTTGTGCCATTATGAGCTCAGTCGCCTTTGTTTTAATGAGTGTTCATAGAAAAGTGTAAGAGTTCTCGATGGATAGAGCTGGCTAAAAACTTTCAATATTCTAGAACTAAATTCTACAATCCAAGAAAAGATTCTAGAACTTAATTCTGAAACCTTAGAAAAGATTCCATAACTAAATTCTATAATCTATAAAAAGATTCCAGATCTAAATTCTAGAATCTAAGAAAAGATTCTAGAACTAAATTCTATAATCTAAAAAAAAGCTTTTAGAACTGAATTCTAGAATCTAAGAAAGCATTTTCGAAATATATTTAATAATCTTAGAATTAAATTCTAGAATTAAAATTATTTCTTGAAAAAAAGATTCTACTCCATCTTCACTCCATTGGGAATCGAACCACAAAACTTCTGATTTCCGGTCAGGTGCTTTTCCTATTAAGCTATTAGAGGGATCAGAATAAGAACTCTTAATTAAAGAACATAACGCTAACTTTCAGCTAGGTACAAGTAATTATTAAAAAATTTCTAAATTTATCTGTTATATCATCATAGATTGTACCTTACCGACAGTAGATTAACCCTCCAAACCATAAAGGCAGAAAATCTACACAATATCGATCAAGTTAAGAATCTTCAATAACAGCAAATTCTTAACGTCTTAATAAGACTAGATGGAAAATAATATTTTTAAATTAAAATTCAAATTATTTCTTGAAAAAAGCTCCTACTCCATCTTCACTCCATTCGATTCCCAATGGAGTGAAGATGGAGTAGATCAGATAATTAAAAAAGATCTGACAATGATTTCCCAAAGATTTCAACAATTTAGTATAAAAATTTTTTTTATAAAGATCTAAATAATGAACCAAAGATTTCTAAAATTTCATTAAGATTTCGGATAGATTAAAAAATTTCACATTGATTCCAATGCTTTTTTAAAGAATTTAATCTCTTCAAAAATATTAGCAAACATCTGAAATATTTCGCAAAGATTTCTGATATATTAAAAATATTTTACAAAGATTTCAATCGTTTCTAAAAAATTTGAATAATTTCAAAAACATTTCTAAAATATTTCAAATGTTCGACAAGAGATTTAAGTGATTTCGCAAAGACATCAATTATTTCACAAACATTTCAGGTAGATTTTTGAAAAAATTCAAACGATCTAATGCATTTCGTCATTCGATTTCAGAGGGGTGCAAATCATTAAATTGCCCCTTTCTAAGCGATTTCCGAGGGTGGCACTGCACCTTGTTCCCCCCTAGAGCTCAGTCGCCTCTGTTTTAATGAGTGTTCATAGAAAAGTGTAAGAATTCTCGATGGATAGAGCTGGCTAAAAACTTTCAATATTCTAGAACTAAATTCTAGAATCTAACAAAAGATTCAAGAACTTAATTCTGGAACCTTAGAAAAGATTCCATAACTAAATTCTATAATCTATAAAAAGATTCCAGAACTAAATTCTGGAATCTGAGAAAAGATTCTAGAACTAAATTCTATAATATAAAAAAAGCTTTTAGAACTGAATTCTAGAATCTAAGAAAATATTCTCGAACTTTATTTAATAATCTAAGAAAAGATGTTAGAACTAAATTCTAGAATCTAAGAAAATATTCTAAAACTCAATTCCAAGATCTAAGAAAATATTCTAGAACTAAACTCTAAGATCTAAGAAAAGATTCCAGAACGAAATTCTAGAGTCTAAGAAAAGGTTCTAGAACTAAATTCTATATTCTAAAAAAAATTCCAGAACTAAATTCTAGAATCTATGAAAAAATTCCTGAACTAAATTCTAGAATTTATGAAAAGATTCCAGAACTAAATTCTATAATCTAAAGAAAAATATTTTAGAACTGAATTCTAGAATTTAAGAAGAGGTTCTAGAACTTCATTTTATAATCTAAGAAAAGATTTTAGAACTAAATTCTAGAATCTAAGCAAATATTTCAGAACTAAATTCTAAGATCTAAGAAAAGATTCCACAACGGAATTCTATAGTCGATTTAAAGATTCCAGAACTAATTTCTAGAATCTAAGAAAAGATTATAGAACTAAATTTTATCATTTAAAATAAAAGATTTTAGAATTAAATTCTAGAATTTAAGAAACGATTCTAGAACTTTATTCTGTAATCTAAGGAAAGATTTTGGAACTAAATTCTATAATCTAAGAGATTCTAAAACTTTATTCTGTAATCTAAGAAAAGATTTTAAAACTAAATTCTAGAATCTAAGAAAATATTCCAGAACTAAATTCTAAGATCTAAGAAAAGATTCTAGAATCCAAGAAAAGATTCTAGAATCTAAAGGATCTATTGATTCAAGTCCTGTGCCAACAAGATTTAAATTAACTTTTGTATGGTATGTTATATTTTAGGCTTCTTGGCACGTTTCTATTTTTTTCAGGCCCACGCACCCAAAAGAGATTTAGCACCAGGCCAGAGTTTTGTGCCTCCAGTTCTGCGGAAAAGATTAAACGCCCCGATTCCAGAAGAAACAGTTTCAATCACTTCGAATCCTGCCGAATCACCTATGTCCAACAACGACTCAACGACGAGTTCTTCCCTTCAGGAAAGCCCAAAGCTCTACCAAAACTACAATATGGAACCTAAAGTTTAATATTCACTTCCTCAAATAATTTATTAATCCAGACCGATTACTCAGGATTGCCGGATAATTAAAACTTGTGCATTAGTGAAATATCTTAGCTCTAGGTGTTTCGTAAAAATAAGCGTATTTTGAAGATTCGCAGCGGGACGCATAGCGAATCTAAAAATTAAGGTTTCTTTACATTAAGATTTCCTCAAAATAATTTTTTTCAAATTATTTTATATGAGTATTGATCATTTTTATATGAGTATTTAATCGCAGAAAAGAATCAAATCATTATTGAGATTCTTAATTCATGAAGTGAAATCTCTGTTTTACAATTGAATTGTATTTGAAAATAGTATTTTATGAACATTTTTTTTATCAGATATTAAAAGAAAGTCAGTCGTCCCGAAAAAATGCAGAGAGCCACTGGAAACGAACGAGTGTTTCGTTATCGGAACTGACCTAGCTTCCCAATTAGCCAATTATACACATTTATTTAATTAATTATTATCGTTTGGCTTCCAGTGGTAGTCTCAGCAATAGATCGAATTTTAAAGACTCGGAAATATCAATTTGAAGGAAATTTAAATGAAAATTTACTTTGAATTAATATTTTCGAAATAAGCAATCTTGTTGCGATGTTGGCAGTTTTTAGGCAGGATATACGCGTCGCGTAGAGACGCTTTTTGTATATTTATTAATTGCTAAGGACTAAATTGGGAAATTTTATCAATTAATATCGCATAATCGTTCGTGATTATATTTTTCCATTCTTCTTTTTCTAACTTGTGGAAATTGAATAAAAATTGTTACATAACTTCTAATTAATCATTAATCATTCATATCCTTGTACAGTATTATACATTATATAATGATAATTATATAGGTATAATTAGTAGCTAATAAAGAGGAGTAATTAGGTTCAAAATGGTGAATTCTAATCATGGATTTAATCACAGTTGGTGGAATCGGCCTTCAAAATTTAGACCTTTTTTGCAAGTCGCTGATAAAAGAATATAGTTTCTTATCAAAAGAATGTTGTTTTATATACTTTTATCTTAATAAAATACATTTAATTGTACTTTTTCTATTTACTTTATATTTAACCTTTCAACTACACATTTCACCAAATTTTCGTGTATTTCATTTTCCAGCTAAGAAGAAGACTTTTTTTACAAAACCGTTAAATTTTCAACAAAAAAGTTGATTTTTAACCAAGGAGTTGAATTTTCTATGAAACTGTTGAAATTCTAAGCCGAAATAACGAATTTTCAACAAAAAATGTAATCTTCAGTAAAATCTTTTAATTTTCAACCAAAGATGGATCTTCTACCAGAAAATTAATATTTTGTAAAGTAGTTTAACTTTCAACCAAAAAAGTATTCGTTTTCAGGATGGCCACTATTTTTTAAATTTTTGTCTCCCGGCTTTCTCCCAGTTCTCCCGGTAGAAATTGGTGATTTCTCATGGTTTAAAAAATATACGTGATACTGTTGCGAAAAGTGCAATTTTTCACGTATGAGCAACCATAATAAGTAGGATGATAAAAATTTAATGCCTCATAAAGAAAAATGCAAAGATTTTATTATATATTTTGTAAAGGAACATGAACTCAGTGGGCACAAAATTTGGCAACATCTTAACGACATCGTTACGATATCTTTACGACATCCTATGTCCATGTCGTTTCGGTTTCTTTGCGATGTCGTAAAGACGTCGTCAGATCATGCGACTTATTTACGATATCGCAAAGGTACCGAAAGGGCATGGACATAGGATGTCGTAAATATGTCGTAACGATATCGTAAAGACGTCGCCAAATTTTGTGCCAACTGGGTTATTACTAGATAAATATACTGGTTGTCAAGCATAATTTGAAAAACATTAGGGAGAGATTTATCTTGGGTGAAAATGACCAATTTAGATTTTTCAATAGAAATGTTTAGTCCTTTAGATTTCGAAAACATCTGGAGAGTATTTAAGCTTTCTTGTAAGATTTTAATACATTCATTAAGGTGTTTAGAAGAGAAATATATGACAACCCTGGCAGACCGAAGTATCCGAATGGAGCCTCTACAAAGTACCCGTAAGACCCCATTGAGTCCCCATTTGGCTCTTTAAAAAAAAAACAGCAATATCAACTTTTAAATTGTTGAAATTCGGATTCTGCGTTAAAATTTGCATTAGAAACTCGCGGAATAATCGCAATACTTTTTCTTGCAGCGTTAAAAACTTTAAAAAATAAAATACCTGTCAGTTACATAGGCAGTGGATACCTCAGACAACAACGCTATGATGTAAGTGAGAGAGAAGTTTATTTTTAAACTTCGCGCGCAATATATTACTTGAGCTATTATGGATGCGCTTGAAGTTACCTTAAGCAGAAGTTATTGACATTTTAAAAATTGTTTACGCTGCAAAAAAAGTATTGTGATTAGTCCGTGAGTTTCTAATAGAAAATTTTACGTAGAATCCGAATTTCAACAGTTTCAAAGTTGATCTTGCTGTTTTTTTTTTTTAGTTTTTTAAAACGGCACCGAATGGGGACTCATTGGGGTCTTTACGGATACTTTGTAGAGGCTCCATTTGATTCCCAGTGGGCACAAAATTTGGCGACGTGTTTACGGTATCGTTACGGGATCTCCACGACATATGTACAGCATCCTATGTCCATGTGGTTTCGGTGTCTTTGCGATGTCGTAAAGATATCGTCAGATCATACGACTTATTTACGATATCGCAAAGACACCTTAACGACATGGACATAGAATGTCGTAAATTTATCGTAAAGAGGTGTTTAATATAGTGTAAGCTACGCCTCCCTCTATTTTGTGTCATGTATGCGCATGACGAGTAGCCACTGGCCGCGTTGGGGACTTTAGGTGTTCAGTCTCTCGAGAACCACCAAGCCGTGTACATCTCTAAATAATAAATATCGTTAATAGCAACCGGAATACATTTCTTATAACGTCCACAGTCTCCGCAGATCTCAGAAGCCTTCAAGTGCTACCAAGCAATGGTAGAAAATCAGACCGGAAGAAAAATAAAATGCCTACAGTCTGACAACGGCAAGGAGTATCGAAACCGGGAATTCGATCAATATCTTGAAAAATGTGGTATTACAAGAAGATTCACGGTTCCACATACTCCGCAACAAAATGGTATGGCTGAATGGAAGAACCGTACATTAATAGAGATGGCGAGGTGTCTATTAATTGATTCAAACTTGTCACCATCATTCTGGGCAGAAGCCGTATCAACAGCGTACCACGTAAGAAACAGATGTCCCTCTAGAAGTCTGGACGGAAGGTCACCCTTTGAGAAATGGAGTGGAGTACATCCCAATCTGTCTTATTTGAAAACTTTTGGATGCAAAGGATTTGCCTTAGATAAATCACCTAGAAAAGAAAAATTACAAGTTCGTGCTCGCAAGTGCATTTTTCTAGGTTACTCTCAAGAATCCAAAGGTTATAGAGTTTGGCTGACAGACGAATGTAAGGTAGAAATAACAAGAGACATTGAGCTTGTTGCATTTCTTCCAAAGCAGAAATATGAAGAGTTCATTTCTGCAGAAACTTTGGAGAAGAAACAGTGCAACGAACCTACTGTAAAGAAAAGTTGAGGGAAATAGAATTTACACCAACAGAGTGCAGAGTCGACAATCAAACTCGTCATCAAGAGAACGACAATTATGACAGTGATGAGGAGTTCCGTGGATTTGAGCAGAACATCCGAGAAGAAGCTGTCGTTGATAACAGTAATCGAGATGATCAAGAAGAAAGAAGAAGGTTTGGAAGGCCACAGATTATTAGAACGGGAAAACCTGGTAGACCGAAGAAGAAGCACAATACGTTTCACGTTGGACTACCATTCAAGGAACATCTGGAGTGCGCCAACATCGCAGAGATTTCAGTGAAGGATGCACTAGCTGGAAGCGAAGCTGAAGACTGGAAGCATGCAATTCAAGAAGAATTCGAAGCTTTGGTCAAAAATCAGACCTGGGATTTGGTTCATCGTCCAGAGAACCGGAGTATAATCGGATGCAGGATGGTACTTAGAAGTAAATATAATGCAGATGGAATCCTGGAAAGAAGAAAAGCTAACGGACGTCCCGCACACTTTATTTGTGTTTTTTTTTCAAGAAATTTTTTGATATTGCTTACAACTTGTGTACATTTGGAGGTTATGTATGTTACAATTCTCCTGTGCGTTACTTCCAAACTACACAATATTTTTGGCCGAAAACTTTGGACTTGCAAATAAACATAGTAACTAATCTCCCGGAACTAACCCTTTTTGCAGGCAATCAAAACAGTTTATTTCATAAATAATTTCCAGATTATCGGAAAGGCAGAGATGAAAAACAACGTAACCTCAAAATAATATATATGCATCAAATTTTTGTTTAGCACAATACATTTTTTTTGTTATTATCCTTAAAAAAAGAATTCGGGGACGTCCGTTATGATATTTTATAGCATCTCCGAATTCAGTTTTAAAAAATTTTAATTTTTGTGGAAAAAAAGCCGGGGAAACTGTAAGTATCACATGCCCTTAACTCTGAAGAATATATCTCTTTCTGAAGTCAAATTTTTGAAAAACTTACAATATTTCCAGGTGACGCCCAATTTAACCAGGTCATCTATTAGAATATGAGATATTACCCTATCGTAAGCTGCTTTAACATCTAAGAATAAAGCTGCTGTATATGACTTATTGACAAAAGAGATATGAATCTCAGCAGAGAAATTTTCAAGACAGTCGGCAGTAGACCTGTTTTTACGAAATCCGTATTGGGTTGGAGGGAGAATAAAAGAGTTTTCTAACCACCAGTTCAATCTATTATTAACTACTGTCTTCATGAGTTTCAATATCAAAGAAGCTAAATCATTAGGACGGCATTTATGGGAGTTAGGTTTTCGTATAAGAAAAATTAAGAATTTGTTACATTGGTCGGAAAATGAACCTTCATCTAAGATTAGATTATAAATATCTAGTAAGTGATTCAGGATGTTATCTGGTAGATTTCGAATGATTTCGTAATTGATTTTGTCCTTCCTTAGAATATTAAACTTCTTTAGAAAGAATAGATATTTATCCTTTAGCCATGTTTCATTTAGAAAGACAATGTCCTAATTGTGACTGATTCTTTCTAAGGAACCCCAGTGGGCACAAAATTTGGCGACATCTTTACGACAACTTTACGACATCCTATGTCCATGTCGTTTCGGTTTCTTTGCGATGTCGCAAAGACATCGTCAGATCATACGAATTATTTACGATATCGTAAAGACACCTTAACGACATGGACATAGGATGTCGTAAAGTTGTCGTAAAGATGTCGTAAGGATGTCGTTAAGACGTCGCCAAACTTTGTGCCCACTGGGACCCTTTTTATTATTCATTCCGCGACATTTCATTGCAGAATTCGTAGCTTTTCTAAGATACCCATAGTAGACGAATATAGAGGTGGTTAATGATTCGAGGCAGAGGAATTCGGATGCATGTTATTGAGCTGTGAGTAATTGTATTGATTCAAGAACCCACCACTAAGAAGGGATAATAGAGGGGCAAAACGCTGGAGTAGCATCATGAGGGACGAAATCATATTTTTAAGCTCATTTTCATTAATTTGATCTTTCATAGAAGGTGTTAGAGGGGATGAGGGAGAGGAAGGTTGAGAAGTATGGGGCGTAGTGTTTCCTGAGTGATTTTGAAGACAGACACCATTGCCAAAAGGACTAGATGAACAAGAGTAGATATGAGAAAATGATTGAGAATTAGTCTCCTGCTTGTACCCGGTGCTTAACCGGATTCTATCTGGGATCACATATTATCTTTACCCAATTTATACCTGTGTCTTATCCCGTTCCTCAAAATACTTCTACCTGGTACTTATGTGTTTTATATCCGAAACGTGCCCGAATCTTGTCACCGGTTTGTACTCGGCACTTAACCGGAATCTATCTATTTGTACCCGGTTGCTACGTGAGTCCTATCCGGAATCTGTATCATCTGGTTTGTACTCGGGAACCTGTAAAATTTATATTTGGTTTATATTAGGAACCGTAAATATATACCCCTTTGTTATCGGACCCTATTGGAAACCTATCCGAATTATATGTGTGTCAGCCAAGAATTAACAAAATTGATTGATCTTTAGTGAGAATTTTATAGAAATATATACAATATTTTGATGATAAATATTATCAACCATTAAGAGAAGGAAGACGTAAAGATAATTAAGAAATTGGTCATTAATCTACTTTAGTAAACATTTTTACTAAATATTAGTTGTATTTCACTATTTGTTTTAATACACTGTTTCCAACTTTTCACTACATTTTTAGTCACATATGACTAATAATAAGTAGAATTTTTTGACTAAAGTAAATTATTTCCTTGTCTGTGTGACCATCCAGATCGTTGGATTCAGATATTGTAGTAATGAGCTGAAAAATTTGTAAGTGGCCATGTGCCTTAAAGAGACCGGATAGGAACCGGGTAGAAAATTATATAACCTTGTTTCAATTTCTGGTTCCATTTGCCAGATAAAAACCGGGTAGTAGGTGCACTTGCGCTTAATAATAATTCACATGTTGCCATGTGCCTCAAAGAGACCGAATATGAACCGCGTAAACAATTTTAATTTCTGGTTCCATTTGCCAGATACGAACCGGATAGAAGCAGGAAGGCGGTACACTTTCACTTAACAATTCACAAGTGGCCAGGTGCCTTAGAGAGACCGGATAGGAACCGGGTAAAAAAACTTATCCTTATTTTAATTTCTGGTTCCATTTGCCAGATAGGAACCGGGTAGAACCACGTAGCTGGTACACTTTGACTTAATAATTTACAAGAGGTCATGTGCCTTAAAGAGACCGAATAGGAACCGGGTAAAAAAGAATATCCTTATTTTAATTTCTGGTTCCATTTGCCAGATAAGAATCGGGTAGAACCGGTACACTTTGTCTTAATAATTTACAAGTGACCATGTTCCTTCAAGAGAGTGTATAGGAACCGGGGAGAAAAGCATAACCCTATTTTAATTTCTGGTTCCATATGCCAGATAGGAACCGGGTAGCACCAGGTAGACTGTACACTTTCATTGATTGCCATATAGAGACCGGATAGGATCCGGGTAGAAATCTAATTTTATATGATTATTATTTTCATTTTGTTTCCATTGACCAGATCAAAACCGGTTAGGCGCGGGTAGAATATTTGAACCACTTATTTTTTATCACCATTTCCCGGATAAAGACCGGGTAGACTCAGATAGATCTGGGTTGTTTCTATTGGATTTCAACCTGTCATTTTAAACAGGGCGATACAATATAGTCCATTATGATACAGTATAATACATTATCATACTACATTACAGTGTATCATGCAATATGATTCAATGTTATATGGCATGTACTATACAATAACATCGCGTATCGTACAATATGATGCACTAAAAACCAAGTTAAATCTACCGATCTTCCTAGTACGTATATGGACAACACGACAGTTCAGTAAACGTTACAATTATAGGAAAATAAGTATGACTATAATTGATGGTTACTAGTATCGATTGTTAAGTGGTGCTGACCTGCGGATCAGTAGATTTTTCCAATCCAGTTGCTATTCTGTATCCAGTGGGCACAAAACTTGACGACGTCTTTACGACATCGTCACATCTTTACGTCAGCTTTACGACATCCTATGTCCATGTCGTTAAGTCGTATTTACGATATCGTAAATATGTCGTATGATCTGACGATGTCTTTACGATATCGTAAAGACACTGTAAAGACATGGACATAGGATGTCGTAAGGTTGTCGTAAAGATGTCGTAACGATGCTGTGAAGACGTCGCCAGATTTTGTGCTCACTGGGTACAGTTCCTGGATGCTGCAGTTACGAATTATCATGTCACTTTAACGAATAATATAAATAGATCTAAATTATGTTATCGGCGTAGACTACAGTTAAGACAGCACTATAAATTGTGAAAAAGTATTGCTAAAAAATAATTAATAAGTAAGAGCACGGTTATTTCTTATAAATATTTTCGAATATACTTAAAATTAATCGGTATTTGTAAGTTATAATGCTTATAATACAATTAAAATTT
This sequence comes from Belonocnema kinseyi, assembly GCF_010883055.1. NCBI lineage: Eukaryota > Metazoa > Arthropoda > Insecta > Hymenoptera > Cynipidae > Belonocnema > Belonocnema kinseyi. The sequence goes on along the minus strand of NC_046657.1, from coordinate 18,623,306 downwards.
CGCACGTAATGGGGGGGATTCGAACGCATAAACGTAAGTATGCAAGTCAACAGTTTTAACCACTACAGTATTACACGATTTGCGATCTGTAAAATACTTTTGAAATGTATTTTTAACTAAGGGTTGTGACCTCGGGAACGACTTCTGAATACGCGACCATGCCATCGCGGTACACAACAAAAGTTCTAGCATCCAAAATTGTGGGAAAGAAACGAGGAAATAGAGGTTTATTTTACTGAAGGATAACCGTTGAATTAACCTTAATTTCATTGTGACATTTACCAAATGCTAAGTGATTTTGACATTTTCACCCCCTTATTAAGAGCAGTTTATACTGTTACGGTTACAAGAAAATCTTTACAATTCTTGATAAGTAAATATTACATTTCTTTTTTTCTGCGTGTATGATGGAATATTATTATTATTATTACACCATTAAGCCATTTCCCTTTCGGGGCAGACGTGACTCACTCGGCAGGGAAAAGGAGTAGTGTGTGGATGGGATAGAGATTTTTCAGATTGATCCAGAATTCTCGTGCTATTTATGTAAATAACACGTTCGT